>NC_063161.1:68643766-68843766 GCF_023159225.1 Perognathus longimembris pacificus
GGGGGATTGGCGGGGGGCGGGGAAGGAGCCCCGAGCTCCCCGAGGGGCTCCCGGGGACGGGAGGCGGCGGCCACGCGGGGGGCGGCGGGCGGGCCGAGGCCGCCGGCTCCGCTACTGCGGCCGGCACACGCCCACCCGGCCACGCTGTGCCTCCCCAGAGCTGGCCAGACACCCGGGCAGCCCCAGGGCCGAGGGGCGGGCAGGGGCCAGTGGGGGTGGGAGCGCAGTGTCCATGGCAACCAGAGGGGTCCGGCCTCCCCGCGCAGCCCGGCGCTCCCGGCGCCCGCCCGCCCGCTGCGGCCGCCGCCCCCTGCTCAGTGACCAGGCACGGCCGGGCCCAGCGGCCGCGGCGCCGCAGCCCGGTGAGCGGCTGGGTCCCGGGGCGGCCCCGTGGTGGCGGAGGGGACGGAGGGCAGAGGGGCCGCGCCGGTTCCCGGCGGGCCGCGCCGGCAGAGGTGGTGGCTGGGCCAGCTGCAGTCGTGACCTGCGGGCCGCTCCGCAGGCCCCACGCCGACCTGCGACGGGCGGGAAGAAGGCGGGAGCTTACCTGACCCGGCTCGGCGCTCGCTCCATCCCCCTCGGCCGCCGCCGCCGCCGCCGCCGCTGCCGCCGCACACAGCCCAGCCGCCCGGCGGGGGACAATGACGTGCCTCCATCCGGGCACCGCCGCCGCCGCCTCCGGGTCAGCGCCGCGCCCGCAGCGCGCCGCCGGGCCGCCAGGGGGCGCGCAAAGGCCGCGCCCGTACGCGCCGCCGCCGCCGCCGCCGCCGCCGCCGTCGCCGCTGCCGCTGCCTAGGGGCCGTCGCACAAGAGGCGCAGCGCGCAGTTAACGGGCCCGGCAAGAGCGGGAGGGTCCGTCGCCCAAGGACGGCCCTCGCAGGCTGGTCTCGCGCGTCAGCAGAGCGCCGGTCCGCCGCCCCGCGAAGAGGCTGCCGCTGATTGGCCGAGCGAGCCAGGCAGAGGGGCGGGGCCTTTCCGCCCGGCGATCCTGGAAGCGAGTCCCTCGGCTGCGCCGGCCGAAGCTGACTCACGGACCCCCGGGTCGGCTGGACGACCGCGGCCCTGGCCTCGGAAGGCCAACGGGACCCCGAGGAGACCCCTTCTGCTCCCGCTTCGCCCTCCGCGAGTGCGCTCGCGACCCTTGGCCTCACAGTCTGGGTCTTCAGCACCACCATCGCTCCGGTCCCCACCGCGACGGGGCTCCGCCCGAGGGTGCGTCTCTAAGATGTTAGAAATGTGGATCTTAGACCCAGCCCCCGGAAGGAGCACATATTTCTGCCACCCCATCACCAAGATGCCACCCTCAGTTCCTAAAGAGCTGCGACCTCTCCATGGACTCTTCCTTCCCATTATCTAACATCTGACCGCCAGGTCCAACGGAATGCTTCGTGTGGCAGCTCCCTGCCACTGCGACTTGGCTCCTGCCTATTCTGTATTCTGCCTGTTTTGATGAAGGACATAGAACTGCCTGCGTAGACTTGAATCTTCGCACTGCCTTCCTTCCCTCCTGTAAAGCATCCAGCCCCTTAGACCAAGTCATTCCATCTGACCCATCTGAGCCCTTTCCGACAGCCATCTTCGATACTCACAATCTGCTTTCCTACTGTGGCAAGTGTGATCTTCCAAAACCACAGGTCAGAGCAATAAGATTTCCCCCCTCCTCAGAGCCTCAGCCCATAGAAAAGTCTCAACTCCTTAACCTGCCATTAAAAGCCCCAAATTTCCCATCACTTGGAAGACACGAGCAGGAAGATCTTGACCTTGAGGCCAGATTGAAGATATTACAGACACCCTATCAAAAAAAAAATCCCCAAATTTATTTTCCTTTTTTGTGTTGCAGCCATAATGGACTCTGCTACAACCCCCAGCATACTATTCTGCCCCACCCAGATCTTCCAGCGGCTGATAGGAAGTCTACCCGTGCCTCCTTATGCAACCCTCTGAGTCTCCCAACCTTATCCCTCCTATCAGTTTATATTTGTATCACAAAGCTAAAGAGCTTTAGAAACAGAAAGGGGGTTTTCATCCTGCAGACTTCAGTGTTCACTTTCAAGATTAACACCACAACTTTTCCTGGTGAAGGATGGCTATGAATTTTCACCTTATGGCCTTCCTAACAAAGACTTTCAGGAACAGAGAGATAGGATTATTTTCTTGCCTTTTTCAAATGACTTTCAGATGTTTAAGCCCAGGTGCTAAGGCACTGAAGAAGCAAATTCTTGATAATCACCTGAGCTCTGTGGTATTTCAAAGTGTTTCCCTACAGTCTCATAAATTAAGCTTCTAATTTCTTTTTTTTTTTTTTTTTTTTTTTGGCCAGTCCTGGGCCTTGGACTCAGGGCCTGAGCACTGTCCCTGGCTTCTTCCCGCTCAAGGCTAGCACTCTGCCACTTGAGCCACAGCGCCGCTTCTGGCCGTTTTCTGTATATGTGGTGCTGGGGAATCGAACCTAGGGCCTCGTGTATCCGAGGCAGGCACTCTTGCCACTAGGCTATATCCCCAGCCCCTCTAATTTCTTTTACACAGTCTATGAATGAAATGCACCTTTTGTGGGCCCCTTAAATGAGTTGCTTGAATTATAAAAGAGTTTTATGTGGGTTTAGGTTGGGCAGTACTAGGGATTGAACTCAAGGCCTCATGGCCTGCCTAAGCAAGCACTGTGCTGTTGAGTCATACCTCTAGCACTTTTGCTTTTTCTCGTTTGGTTTTCAGTCTCCAGTTTTTGTCAGTTCTGGCCTCAGACTTGGATTCAACTCTACCTCTTGAGTAGCTGGGATTACATATGTGCACCACTATGCCCAGCTATTCTTCAGTTAAGTTCTTGGATAGTTCTTTCTACAACCTCAAAGCAAACAAAAAACTTCTAAAGAGATTTAATGCCACCTGATAACCAAGAGAAAGAGCTTACAAAAAATACGAAGACATTCTTGCCTTCAAACAGCTGAATATGGCTGAAAATGGTTTGCAAACTTGTCCCAGAAATTTATCTCCTGATCAGAGGTGCATCGAAAGTGACTTGTTTAGAGATTTCACTTTGTTCACACATTGTGTAACCTACAAAAGATCACTCCTTTATCATTGCCCACATGCTAAAGCTAATGCCTCACCTTCACCCCTCAGTCCTGGGAATCAAAGATGTGAAAGGTAGATCAAGTCATTTTTGTTTCTTGAGGACCTTCACTCAAGAATCCCAAGGGAAAGTGCTTTTAATGCTCTACTGGCTTCTCTCCTCGAGGACTATACTCTCCCTCCATTTATGAGAGTTGGCTGATAATAACTCGCAGCTGCCCCTTCTTTGAGTACTATTCCTATCTGAAAGAACAGTAATCTCTCACCCACGGTCTATTCTTGCTTAACTCCTTCCCCTGCCCTCTCTTTCATTGCCTTCTCTCCAAAACACTTTCTAAATCTATCTTAAGCATCTAATTCCATGTCATGCCCCACTTCTAGGTAGCTTGGCTTCAGGCAGTGGGTAAGGAGAAATAGAGGATTGAGATTAATCTGTTCCAGTGGAGCCACAACCACTTGCCCAGTTGCTTTCACCTGGGCCAGTCACTTCTCAAATCCCAAAATCCAGTCCAATAAAAGCAAGTATACACAGTAGTGATTCTCCAAATCCTACCCCAGAAACCAGTGGGCATTTCATTTACTCTGGGAAAAAAGGGGATGTAGGCAGAGTCCATATAAAGGGACATATGTCCGGATCTTTAAGCATCTTTGCAGCTCCGTTATTGCTAAGGTGTCAGTGGTACACTGGGTCCTCACACAAATCATTTCCCCTGGCTCCCAAGTGTGATACTCACACTCAGAAGTTGGCAGAAACTCATATCCATTCCCTGGCTCAGGCAGTAAGAGCTATTGAAGTTGAAGAAGTCAAATGGAAGCCCCTGAGCAGCCCTCTCAAGCCAAGAGAATTACTCTGAGGGCAAAGGCAGAAAATTGCACCATCCTCAAGAGTTCTAGAGGGGGGCTGGGAATGTGGCTTAGTGGTAGGGTGCTTGCCTAGCATGCACAAAGCCCTGGGTTCGATTCCTCAGCACCACATAAACAGAAAAAGCCAGAAGTGGCACGGTGGCTCAAGTGGTAGAGTGCTAGCCTTGAGTAAAAAGAAGCCAGGGACAGTGCTCAGGCCCTGAGTTCAAGCCCTAGGACTGGCAAAAAAAAAAAAGTTGTAGAGGATACCGGGTTGGGGGTATCCAGTGTGTGCCCATGTAACTAATCAGTATGATCCTTGCTAAAACTAGATGAGTGGGAAGGATGACGATGAACTGCTGCAAACTTAAGACCCAGCTTAACTGCACTACCACTGACTTCCATCCATGACCTTTCATAACCCATTAGAATGGAGTAGAGAAGACACAAATCTCTTGTAGATTTTACTCATAATCACTATAAACAAAATATAAACAACTGAAATAGATTAGTCACAAATCATAGTCAAAAAAGTATCTACTGGGGCTGGAGATATAGCCTAGTGGCAAGAATGCTTGCCTTATATACATGAAGCCCTGGGTTCAATTCCCCAGCACCACATATACAGAAAACAGACAGAAGTGGCACAGCGGCTCAAGTGGCAGAGTGCCAGCCTTGAGCAAAAAGAACCCAGGGACAGTGCTCAGGCCCAGAGTTCAAGCCCTGGAACTGGCAAAAAAAAAAAAAGTTACTATATTTTAAAAATGAAAGAAGAGAAAAAAAGGGAAGAGGGAGGGAAGATCAGAGGGGAGGGGAGGAGGGAGGAGGAGTACCTTACTTGCACTATTGAGAGTGCTTAGCTTACACCATCAATTAACACATCCCTGCAGATTGTGTGGGGACTCAGTCATCAAAGGTTGCTGTTTATAAACAAAACAATTAGTCAATGCAAGCTCTGCTTTTCTTTAACCACTGGGTTCTTCCACTCTTCCTTTGAATTGCCACAAAAATGAGAAGCTGGTTTATCAAAGCCAATTATCACCCCATTTGTGAGTGTGTGTGTGTGTGTGTAAACATTTTCAAGGTAATATACATTTGACTTTCTGAAAACTAGTGTCCTACCTATGAATGACAAGATGTTAAACCTCACTTGTTTAGGGGTGAGGAGGAGTGACAAATATTTTTATGGATTGGCAAAATAGTCAGAAGTCAGGTAGGAGATATTCTACTGACTTTCCAGTGACTTTTGCTGGAAATCCAGATATATACAATAATTACTTGCTCTACATTGTAACATGCAAAATAAAAGAGGCCAGAGGGCAGATTTAACACCAAAGTTATGCTCTTTAGAAATTATCAAACAGAATTATTAATATTAATATATTTATATTAAGCAGAATTTCTCCAAGCAAATAAGGACTAGAAAACTTATTGCCAGCATTTCAAGACAAAATGATAATTGGAAGCAAAGTCTCTCTACTCCTCTGTCTTTGTCTCTATGTTTCTGTCTGCCTGCCTCTCTGTCTGTCTCTGTCTCTCTCTGTGTTTCTCTATCTCTCTCTGTGTTTCTCTCTCTCTTTCTCTCTCTCTCTCTCTCTCTCTCTCTCTCTCTCTCTCTCTCTCTCTCTCTCTCTCTCTCTCTCTCTCTCTCTCTCTCTCTCTCTTTCTCTTCCACCCAAACTCCACGTGGAATAATTTTCCCATTGGCAATACTGGAAGTTGACCTCAGGACCTCAATGCTTGGGTTTAACCTCTTCAACCATGACTCCCCAGTCCTTTCCTCTTGAGTTTGTTTTTCAAGTAGGGTTTCATGCTTTTGCATGGAAAAAGAAAAAACTCCCTTCATATTCTGAGTAGCTCTCCTGTGAAAT
Source organism: Perognathus longimembris pacificus (assembly GCF_023159225.1). NCBI lineage: Eukaryota > Metazoa > Chordata > Mammalia > Rodentia > Heteromyidae > Perognathus > Perognathus longimembris. The sequence goes on from NC_063161.1 coordinate 68,649,550, forward strand.
TACATTGCTCACCACCTTCCCACTGGATACAATAAGTGAACAGCATTTTCCTTCCTTCCTTCCTTCCTTCCTTTCTGTCTTTCTTTCTTTCTTTCCCTCCTCCTCTTCCTCCTCCCCCTCCCCCTCCCCCTCCTCCCACTCCCTCTCCTCCCTGTCTGTCTCTCTATCTCTGTCTCTTTCTCTCTCCTCTCTTTCTTCCTTTTATTTTGGTTGGTTGAAGGGCTTGAACTCAGGGCCTGGGTACTGTCCATGAGCTCTTTTTGCCAAGGCTACCACTCTACCACTTTGAGTCACTTCTGGTTTCCTGGTGGTTAATTGGAGACAGGAGACTCACAAACTTTCCTGCCCAGTCTGGCTTTGAACCATGATACTCAGATCTCAGCCTCCTGAATAGCTAGGATTACAGCGGTGAGCCACCAGATCCTGACTTTTTTTTTTTCCTATTTGATAGTAATTGGGATCTGAACCCAATGCTTACTAGGCAGTATACTGATTAGCCATACTTTCAGCAGTTTTTTTGTTGTTGTTATTGTTGTTTTGAGGGGTTTTTTTTGGTGCTTTTTTTTTTTGATACGGAGTTCAAACTCAGGACCTCATACTCATTCAGCAGGCTACCATTGGTTTGTTTTGGGGTTGTTGTTTTTTTTTTTTTTGGCAGTCCTGGGGCTTGGACTCAGGGCCTGAGCACTGTCCCTGGCTTCTTTTTGCTCAAGGCTAGCACTCTACCTCTTGAGCCACAGTGCCACTTCTGGCTTTTTCTGTTTATGTGGTGCTGAGGAATCGAACCCAGGGCTTTGTGCATGCTAGGCAAGCAAATTACCACTAAGCCACATTCCCAACCCAGCAGGCTACCATTTGGGCCTTGCTCCTGGTACTTTAGCTTTTAGTGTGCTTTTCAAATAAGATCTTAAGCTAATTTTCCCTGGGCTGGCTTCCATGATCCTGCTATTTCCACTTCCTGCAAGACTAGGATTATAGGTATGTATGACTTTCACATGTCTTTAAAAAAATAATCTTAATCATGAAAGCTAAAATAAAATACTAAGGAATAAAAAACCTGAAAATTCATGGTCAAGAGACTCATAGAAATACTTCCTGAGCCAGGTGTGGTGGCAATTGTCTGTTACACTAGCTACTAAGTACGCATAAGCAGGAATATTTGGTACAGGGGTTTGAATTTGGAAAGCCTTGCACTTGAGTCAAGCCTCTACCATCAGGTATTTTTTTTGTCAGTCCTGGGGCTTGAACTCTGCCTGGGTGCTGTCCTTAAGCTCTTTTGCTCAAGGCTAGTGCTCTACCCCTTTAAGGCACAGCACCACTTCTGGTGTTCCAGTGATTAATTAGAAATAAGAATCTCATGGACTTCTTGCCTGGACTGGCTTTGAGTGGAGATCTTAGCTCTCAGCCTCCTGAGTAGCTAGCTTTACAGGTGCAAGCCTCCAGTACACGGTTATGTCTCTGTTCTGGTTGAGTAGAGATGGAGCTGGGTGGTTTGGGGAAGGAGAAGGTTTGGAACAGAACCTATCTTCTAATTAGAGCATTAAATCCACTTACATTTTGTTTTGGCCAGTCCTGGGGCTTGAACTCAGGGCCTGAGCACTGTCCCTGGCTTCTCTTTGCTCAAGCCTAGCACTCTACCATTTGAGCCACAACACCACATCTGGCATTTTCTATATATGTGGTGCTATGGAATTGAACCCAGGGCTTCATGTATACAAGGAAGCATTCTACTACTAGGCCATATTCCCAGCCTTCCACTTACATTGTGTGTGTGTGTGTGTGTGTGTGTGTGTGTGTGTGTGTGTGTGTGCTGGTCTTGGGACTTGAACTCAAAGCCTGGGCACTGTCCCTGAGTTTTTGTGCTCAAAGTTAGTCTCTACCACTTGAGCCACAGCTCCACTTCTACCTTTTGGGCAATTAATAGGAAATAAGAGTATCACAGACTCTCCTGCTCAAGGCTGGCTTTGAGTGGCCTCAGATCTTACCCTTCTGAGTAGCTAGGGTATATAGGTGCCACCATAGGTACTGGGCTTCAGTTACATTTAAAGTAGTTACAGTTAGAGAAAACCTTACCACTGCCATTGTTCTATTTGCTTTCAGCATATTTTGTCTGTGTAGTTCCTTGCTTCCTTCATTCCTGCCTTCTTTTGTATTTGATTGTAGTATATGATTTTGACTCCTCTATTATCATCATCATCATCATCATCATCACCATCATTCATGACAGAGTAGGTCTCTATCACCTAGGCTTCCTCCAGGTTTGTATTTCTCCTATTGTATTTCTCAGCCTCCCATTTTTCTGTATGTTTTATTTTCTTGATCAACCCAGGTGGTTAGAGACTACAAATTAACATTTTAAGTTTATAGCAATCTAGCTTGAATGCATCCCACTTAGCCTGAATAATATACTACATATATATATATTAATTTTTTGCCAGTCCTGGGGCTTGGACCCAGGGCATGAGCACTGTCCTTCCCTTTTTTTTTTGCTCAAGGCTAGCACTCTACCACTTGAGCCACAGCACCACTTCTGGCTTTTTCTATATATGTGGTGTTGAGGAATCGAACCCAGGGCTTCAGGTATGCAAGGTAAGCACTCTACCACTAGGCCATATTCCCAGCCATGTACTACATCTCTCATCTTAGTTACCATAGTTAGAACACATTATAGCTCTATACATTCTGTGTCCTTTTACCTGTTGTTGTTGTTGTTGTTGTTGTTGTTGTTTTCATTTTTCTGTGTGGCCTCAACTACTATCTGTGTTTTTGCCTAAAGGAACTCATTTAGTACTTCGAGTAGAAAATATATATTGGGAACAAATTCCCACAGTTTTGTGCATGTGAGGATGTCTTCATTTTGAGAAGAGGGGACACAGGTGTTAGGGACTGAACCCAGGGCGTCATATAGGCTTATACATGTGCTAACCCCTCTGAGCATGAAAAATTCAACATTCCACTGCCTGTGTGCCTCAATAGCTTCGGATTAGAAATGAGATGTACATCTTATCCAGGATACCTTCTATGTTACTGGTCATACATCTCCTTTTCAAGATTTTTTTTTTTGTCTACATTTCATTCATATGTATCTCAGTGCAGATTTTTTGTTTATTGTACATGAATTTGGTTGAATTTCTTTTTCTTTTTTGTCACTTGTAGGGATTGAACTCAGGGCCTAGGCATTGTCCCTGAATTTTTGCTCAAAGCGAGTACTCTACCACTTGAGCCACTGCTCTATTTTTAGATTTTTTTTAGTAGTTGAATGGAGATAAGACTCATGGACTTTTCCTGCCTGGGCTGATTTCAAAACAAGATCCTCAGATCTCAGCCTCTTAGATAGGATGGCTTTTGCTAGTTCTTGGAGCATATCTAAGACATCTGACTTCACATTTTGTCTAGGAACTGGGAATGTAGCTCTGTGGTAGAGTGCTTGCCTGGCATGTACAAGGCCATAGGCTGGATACCTAGTACTGCAAAAAAAGAAGAATGAACCAGTCAGTCTTTGTTAAGTCCAATGTTTATATTTCCTCCAGGACAATTTGTGTTAATTGATTGTTATTTTGTTTTTATTACTATATGTTTCTGTTCCATCATTTTGGGTAAAAAAAATATTGTACATTTTGAGCCAAGCATCAATGGCTCATATCTATAATCCTAGCTACTCTGGTGGCTGAGATCTGAGAATCCACTTTCAGAGCCAGCCCAGACAGATAAACCCAAAATATTCTTATCTTGAACTAAGCAGCAAACAGGCAGAAGTGGAGGTGTGACTCAAGTGGTAGGATGCCACTTTTGAGCAAAAAAAGCCATGCAAGAGTTCAAGGCCCTGAATTCAAGCCCCAATATCATCAGTAAATAAAAGCTGGAAGCAAGCCCAGGCAGAAAAGTTTGTGAGATTCTTATCTCCAATTAAGCACCAAAAATCCAGACATGTAGCCATGGCTCAAGTGGTAGAACACTAGACTTAAGTAAAAAAGAAATTCAGGGACTGGGGCTGGGAATATGGCCTAGTGGCAAGAGTGCTTGACTCATATACATGAAGCGCTGGGTTCGATTCCCCAGCACCACATATATAGAAAATGGCCAGAGGTGGCACTGTGGCTCAAGTGGCAGAGTGCTAGCCTTGAGCAAAAAGAAGCCAGGGACAGTGCTCAGGCCCTGAGTCCAAGCCCCAGGACTGGCAAAAAAAAAAAAAAAAAAAAAAAAAAAAGAAATTCAGGGACAGTGCCCAGGTCCGGAGTTCAAGCCCCAGGGCCAGCACAAAAAAGGAAGATAGAAGGGAAGGAGGGAGAGAGGGAGAAAACATTGTAAACAGTAACTCACACCACAGTATCTGAAGTAAAATAACAAGCAATAAGCAAAAAATTGAAACCATTGTAAGACTAAAATGAAGTGTAGCTTCATTTCATCATTTCATTCATCAGTGTGGTGGAGAGTTTGCCGAGCATGTGTGAGGTTATGTGTTCCAGAAAAAAAAGGAAAATGACAAAGGGAGATTTGCTGAAGGAGGATTTATACCTCAGTACTGAATAGGCATCATCTGTCCCCAAATTAGATTGTAACTGTGAATAAATGGGCTCCAAAGCAATTCTTTCTACAACATAATAAATTACTTGTCAGGATAAATATATAATACCCTTTAAGTTATGAGTGTAGCATAATGAATCCAAGGGAGATTCTGGAAATTAGTAAAAGTGTTTCAAATGTTCCCTAAGCAATAAACACATTAATGGGGCTGGGAATATGGCCTAGTGGCAAGAGTGCTTGCCTTGCAATAAACACATTAAGTTGTGAGTGTAACTGTGACTATGGGCTAGTTTCCCCTCCATGCAGTTCATTCATTCATCACTTTTCTACCAAAGTATCCATTGCACATAGGAATATATGCATGATACAGTCAGCAGGTATGGTGGTGGTCCACATCTGTAATCCCAATTACTTGGGAGGCAGAGGTAGGAGAATCAAGGTCGAAGGCCAGCCTAGGCAAAGCTGGAAATCCTATATGAAAAATATTAAGAGGGAAAGGGGGTGTGGCTTAAATCCTAGAGTGTTTGCCCAGCTTTGAGTTCAGTCCCTAGTACAACTGAAAAAAAAACTGCGAAGTATTCAGAGAAAATGAAGAACTTGTACTGCAAAATTTCCAGAATGTTTATATAGGAGAGGATTATGGGAGTTATAGAAAGGAAGGGGTGCTGCAAGGTCTTTGCCATTGTATCCCAACATCTACATCCTTTAGACACTGCTGGTTTCAAGAGCAGAGCCTTGAAAGAAAGGTATACTAATAGAGAGAGAGAAAGTCACCAGTCAAACTCACCTGGAAGAGCTGAAGACAGAAAATTATACATGGAGAAGAAATCTTCCTGTTTATGAAGACTGTAATGGGTAAAGACTAATGAAGAGGCACAGCCACCAGGGTCAGAAGTACTCTCACCTAAGTGATATCCGTCAGTGTTGGCAGCACAAATCAGCCTCCTAGGAGCAAAGAAGAGGGGTTGTCATTAAGATATATATATATATATGTATATATGTATATGTGTGTGTATATATATGTGTGTGTATATATATATGCTGGGTGCTGGTGGCTCACACCTGTAATCCTAGCTACTTGGGAGGCTAAGATCTGAGGATTGTGGTGTGAAGCCAAGCCAGGCAGGAAAATCCATGAGACTCCTTATCTCTAATTAACCACCAGAAAACTGGAAGTGGTGCTCTGGCTCAAAGTGGTAGAATTCTAGCATTGAGTGAAAATGCTCAGGAACAGTGCCCAGGACCTGACTTCAAGACCCATAACTGACAAAAAGAAAAAAATTATATATATATTATGCTATTCTACTCTATGTCAGGCCTCTTTTCTATGAGTTAAATCTATATGTATTATAAATGTGTGCTCATTAACTACATTTAATGAAACTAAGGAAAGTATAATTAGAATTTCATTTTACACCTTCTAACAATGAAAAGAGAGTGGCTAAACAATGAAAAGAGAGGTAGGTACTGGTAGCTCATGCCTATAATCCTAGTTACTCTGGAGGCTGAGTTCTGAAGTGTGTTTTGTTTTGTTTTGTTTTTAAGCTAGGCAGAAAAATCTGTGAAACTTTTTTTTTTGCCAGTTCAGGGGCTTGAACTAAGGGACTGGGCAGTGTCCCTAAGCTTCTTTTGCTCAAGGCTAGCTTTCTACCACTTGAGCCACACACAGCTCCATTTCTGGCCTTTTTGGTAGTTTATTGGACATAAGAGTTACATGAGGCACCAGTGCCTGGCTTCCAACAAAAATTGGAAGTATGCCAGGCACTGGTGGCCCAGGCCTGTAATTCTAGCTACTCAGGAGGCTGAGATCTAGGATTTTCATTCAAAGCCAGCTTTGGCAAGAAAGTCCCTGAGAGTCTTATCTCTAATTAACCACCAGAAAACTGGAAGTGGCACTATGGTTCAAAATGGTAGAGCACAAGCTTGGAGCAAGAAAGCTCAGGGACAGTGCCCAGGCCCTGAGTTTAAGCCCCATGACTGACAAAAAACAAACAAACAAACAAAACAGACAGAAATAGAGGCATGGCTTAAGTGGAAAAATGCCAGGCATGAGTGAAAAGGCTAAGGAAAAGCATGGGGTCCTGGATTCATGCCTCAGTATTAGTGCACACACACAAAATAATGATATGAAAGATCTACTACATAAACAAATGAAGTAGAGTCACTGGCAAGAATGTGTGTCATGATGATCATAAAGGGGACCTGTGGACAGTTGCACATAAGTTCAAGCCTACCCTTGCTGGAAATCTGAAGAGGACTTTACCTAGCCCCTAAGTCCAATAAACGTTACATATTACATAGGAATAGTATGCAGTCATAAAAAGGCAGACAAAATAAGCATAATAATACATGTATAGTACTACATACATATACAATAAGAAACAAAGTGGTAGAGGCTCATGCTCATATCCTAAATCTTCTGAGGAGATTGAGTCCCAGCCAGCCCATGCAGAATATTTCACTAGATTATATCTTAAAACAATAACAACAACCAACAAACAACAAAACAGAACAAAAAACTGCAAAAAGCAGGCCTGGAGACTTGATTCAGCAGTAACACACCAGCCAAGCAAAATTGTAGAGCTTGAGTTAAAAACCCTAGCACTGCCAAAATATTTTTTAATTTATTAAAACACGTGTTTCCAGGGCTGGGGATATGGCCTAGTGGCAAGAGTGCTTGCCTTGTATACATGAGGCCCTGTGTTCGATTCCCCAGCACCACATATACAGAAAAGGGCCAGAAGTTGCGCTGTGGCTCAAGTGGCAGAGTGCTAGCCTTGAGCAAGAAGAAGCCAGGGACAGTGCTCAGGCCCTGAGTTCAAGCCCCAGGACTGGCAAAAAACCAAAAACAAACAAACATGTGGTTCCAAGCCAGGTGCCTGTAGCTCATACCTATAATACTAGCTACTCAGGAGAGATTGAGGTTTGATGTAAACCTAGGCGAACAAATCAAAGAGCATCTTATCTCCAATTAATCAACAAAAACATCTAGAACTGGGGGTATGTCTCAAATGGTAGAGCATCAGACTTGAGCAAAAATGCTAAGTGAGAAGCTGGGTGCTCATGCCTGCAATCCTAGCTATTAGAGGCTGAGCTCTGAGGATTGATGTTCAAAGCCTGCCTAGGCAAAAAAGTCCTTGTGAGATTCTTGTCTCTAATTAGCCACTTAAAGACTGGAATTAGAGCTTTGGCTCAAAATGGTAGAGTCTTGAGCAAAAGACAGAAAAAAATCAAGAAGTGTTTCTAGACTTATGAAAATGCTAAGTGCTCATTTGACTAATAAACTCATTCACTCACACATTTTTAACTTCAGGGTTTTTCTTATGAAGCAGTGCTTATACCTCAGATGAAGAGAGGCGGTGACTGACTGTTAAGGAGACCTGAGAAAGGTAAGCTGCAAAGAGCCAGGTGTAAATTGGATGGGGGAGATAATGTGGAATGTAGATTAAAGGGGTTGTCTAGTAGTTAATTCACCTAGGAAAATATCCCAAGGTAGGGTGAATTAAATAGGAAAACCTCAGGAGAGACCATACTCTAGGCTCAGAGTTTCTCTGATAGTCATGACATCCTTCAGTGTCCAGTCTGGGGACAAAGCTGAAAATATTAGTATTAAAAAGAGAAAACACTGGCAAAAACTAAAAGTTACTGAAGATGTGCATTGGGCCAGGTAGTTCATATTCTCTTTCCTGTCTATGTCTCTTTCTCTTCATTGTCCTCTTATGTGGAGACATATCATACACACAGACACATACACACACAGATGTAGACACCTGTGTCTTTAACATATGTATATGCAAGTTAATATACACTTACAAGAATCATGTACATATAAAAATATATATTAGCTGGGCACTGGCAACTCACATCTGTAATTCTAGCTACTCAGAAGGCTGAGATCTGAAGACTGAGGTTCAAAGCCAGCCCAGAGAGGAAAGCCTGTGAGATTTTTGTTTGTCTGTTGTGGGTCCTGGGCCTTGAACTCAGGGTCTGGGATCTATCCCTGAGCCTCTCTTTGCTTAAGGCTAGAGCTCTACCACTTAAGCCACAGTGCCACTTCTGGCTTTTTCTGTTCATGTGGTACTGAAGAATCGAACTCAGAGCTTCATGCATGCAAGGCAAGCACTCTGCCGTTAAGCCACATTCCCAGCGTGTGAGACTCTTAGCTCCAATAAACTAGCAAAAAAGTGGAGCTGTGGCTCTAATGGCAGAGTGTTAGCCTTGAGCACAAAAGTCCAGTAACAACACCCATGCCCTGCGTTTGAGTCCCAGTACTGCATACACATGTGTGTGATATATCATTCCTCTATCCCTTTTCTAACCTGGGCTCCACAGCTAGATCCTGTCGGCCCTGCCCCATAACCTCCATCCCTCCAGGTTCCAAGCATGGCTAACACTAGCACTTTCTCACCTAGTGGCGATTTCTATCTGACAGAGCTGACTGGTGACACTGACACTGTCCAGGCGTGTGGGTGCCCTCAGCAGGTAACTGCACACTTGGGGGTGAGGGGTACCCTGACGGTCAGTGGTGACTTTTTTGATGAACACCTTTGGGAGCATCAGGAGGAGACCAGGTGGACCTGGACGGGAAAGGCAGAGAGCTCCACTGCCGCCTCTTACGCACCGTTGGGACCACGGGAAAAACACACTTAGAATTCGTGCCCCGGACAGACCAGCCTAGGTCTTCCCTCCCGGAAGTGGAGGGGCGGAGCCTAGCAAGGATGCACCAAGATGGCGGTGTCCGCGCGTGTGTGAAGAGCGAAGGCGGGACTTCCGGTTAGCGATGCTACCTTCCGGATTGGGCGATTAAAGAGGGGTGATCACGGTCTGCCGAGCGCGGGGACTAGACTGTTTGCCGCGCCGGGTTGGCGATGTTCGTTGGGGCGGGGGCGAGTCAGTGGAAGGGAAAGGCCGAGGACGCCTCTGATCGACGAGCTACGCCGTTGGAGGACTGTAGCTGCGTACTTGTCTGGCATCGCCTTTCCTTTCTTGGGCTTGGTCTACTCCGCCTCCTGCCCCTCCTCAAAATGGTTAAAGATGGAGGCGCGGCTGAAGTAGCGGGTCGGTGGTGGGAAAGGTGTTAGCAGAATGTGTGTCCAGCCTCACCTCGTCGTTGACACAGAAAATCCACCGGCGATCCCAGGGTGACGGGAAAGCGAGGGAAAGACTCGGATCTGAAAAAACCACACGTAGTGCGCGGCAGTCAGAACCGAGTCTCCTAGGAGCCGAGGTAGAGGGGATCAGAACCATGGAAACGACAGTATTATTGGGAAAAAAGACGGGTCTACTTCATGTCACTCCAAGCCTGTGAGACTTAGAGGTGACTTTTGCAAAGGAAGAGGCATTTAACCAAGGTGAAATGAGGTGGTTATTATTATTATTATTATTTATTTTATTATTTTTTTTTGGCCAGTCCTGGGCCTTGGACTCAGGGCCTGAGCACCGTCCCTGGCTTCTTCCCGCTCAAGGCTAGCACTCTGCCACTTGAGCCACAGCGCCGCTTCCGGCCGTTTTCTGTATATGTGGTGCTGGGGAATCGAACCTAGGGCCTCGTGTATCCGAGGCAGGCACTCTTGCCACTAGGCTGTATCCCCAGCCCCGGTTATTATTTTTTTTAATCATAGCTAAATAATACAAAATTCTTAGGCAAAACCTTCTACTGGGCTTGGAATATGGCCTAGTGGCAAGAGTGCTTGCGTTGTATACATGAAGCCCTGGGTTCGATACCCCAGCACCACATATATAGAAAATGGTCAAAAGTGGCGCTGTGGCTCAAGTGGCAGAGTGCTAGCCTTGAGCAAAAAGAAGCCAGGGACAGTGCTCAGGCCCTGAGTCCAATGCCCAGGACTGGCAAAAAACAACAAAAAACTTAGACACGTCATTTTTGGAGATGTGTATGATATCTGAAACACTCTCCCCACATTCCCATGCAACTGGGGAAGTGCCGTTTAGTATGGAATATCTGGTTATGGGAATCAGTGTTCTACCAACATAAAATGTTCTCTAAGCCATATTTTTGAGTGGAGGGGGGAAACATTAAAGTTGCAGAAAAAAATATAGTAATTATTTGACACAAAAACAAATCCCTTAAAATTACTGTTTTGTTGCGGTACAGATTTAAACGAATAGATAAGGAGTAAATGTATACAAATTCATAAAAATCTGGAAATAATGTCCGGATAGGGAAAAGATATAATAGAATTTGTCCTTATTCAAAGTTGTGTGGGTTTTTTTTTTGAGGGAGCAGTCAAAATATATGTATGTGTGCTTTCAATAAAAATTAATTTTAAAACGTGGCTTTAAAAATAGCATCATTTGAACACCCACTGTTAAGAATTGCATTTGAGCCAGGCACCAGTGGCTTATGCTTGTAATCCTAGTTACACAGGAGGCTGAGATCTTAAGTTCAAGGTTCAAAGCAAGCCATAGTTGAAAATGCTTGTGAAACTCAACTACCAGATAGGCCGGAAGTGGAGCTGTATCAGCACAAGAAAAAAAAACAAATTTACTGTAACCAGTCCAGAATTTCATTATTTAATTACAAAAATTACCTGAAACTGTTCTAGTCCTATTCTAGTGAAAAGAGAGGCACTCAGTAATATGAAGGACTTTTTCAAATATAGCTTCTGATATTTCCCATTGAAATATTTTATAACATACTTGATAACATGTTTACTACTTTAAAAAGGCTTTCTAAAGTGGGCACCAGTGTCTCATGCCTGTAATCCTACCTACTCAGGAGGCTGAGAGCTGAGGATCACAGTTCAATGTCAGCCCCTGCAGGAAAGCCTGTGAGACTCTTATATCCAATTAACTACCAGAAAAGGCCAGAAGTGGCACTGTGGCTCAAGTGGAAGAGTGCTTGAGCCAAAGAGCTCTAGGACAACGCCTAGGCCCAGAGTTCAAATTCCACAACTCATTAAAAAAAAAAAAAGGTTTTCTACTTTTAATAAGATTATTAAGGGCTGGGAATATGGCCTAGTGGCAGGAATGCTTGCCTCCTATACATGAAGCCCTGGGTTCAATTCCCTAGCACCACATAAACAGAAAACGGCCAGAAGTGGCGCTGTTGCTCAAGTGGCAGAGTGCTAGCCTTGAGCAAAAGGAAGCCAGGGACAGTGCTCAGGCCGAGTTCAAGGCCCATGACTGGCAAAAAAAAAAAAAAAAAGGATTATTTAAGGTTTACCAAATTGCATGCCTGACAATTTTGTGATCCTATATAAAAATTGTTTGTTTTAAAAAAACAAAACTTTGCAGTATCTCTTTTATACACTGTACTGCGGTTGAGTCCTCCAAACTGAAAGGGCAAGTCCAAGGATTGAAACCGAATCCAATTCACTCTTATTGTCAGTAGCCAGGGAAATTGTCATTCTAAATATGTCATTGAGGGCTGAGAATATGGCCTAGTGGCAAGAATGCTTGCCTTGTATACATGAAGCCCTGGGTTCGATTCCCCATCACCACATATATAGAAAACGGCCAGAAGTGGCGCTGTGGCTCAAGTGGCAGAGTGCTAGCCTTGAGCAGAAAGAAGCCAGGGACAGTGCTCAGGTCCTGAGTCCAAGGCCCAGGACTTGGCAAAAAATACATAAATAAATAAGTCATTGACCTAAGCAACATCAAGATCCCATTTCAGTTTGAGGATTCATAGGTTATTCAGTTTTGGGGAAGTAAACAGAAACAGATGTGCTCACCCAAGAAGGCTCTTTGTATCTGAGACTGTCACAGCTTTTGGCCAGGGCCTTCACATTTAGTTTCTTAAACTAAGAAGACCACAGCTGTTGCTTGGTAACCAGTCAAATCAAAATATACCTCACTTCTCATTGGCTCAGGGCATTCTTACCCTGGATGCTTGAGACCTAGTTTAATATATGTGCTAATTATTTCTGGGTAGCAATATAGTACCATAAATACATTCATTTTTCCCCAGTCTCTGATGTTCAGTAATCTGTGGTTTTTTGTTTTTTTTTTTTTTGCCAGTCCTGGGCTTGAACTCAGGGCTTGAGCACTGTCTCTGGCTTCTTTTTGCTCAAGGCTAGCACTCTGCCACTTGAGTCACACCACCACTTCTGGCCATTTGCTATATATGTGGTGCTGAGGAATCGAACCCAGGGCTTCCTATATATGAGGCAAGCACTCTTGCCACTAGGCCATATTCCCAGCCCAATCTGTGGTATTTCTAGCTCAGCTTTTTTTTTTTTCTTGGAACTACTGACTTTGAACTCATATGCTCTACCACTTGAGCCACAGTGCCAGCCCTAAATGAAGGATCTAGAGGTAGTATACAAATAAGATCAGGTGCTAGTGCCACATATATACAACTTCCTTAACAGCAAGTGAATAAGTACCTAGGGAAGACCACAAAATACTCAATTATAGTTAGAAAGTTGAGTATATTATTACATTATGTATTTATTTATATTGACTGAGTTCCTGGAGTCGGTATCTCTTAACTCCTTGTTTTATAGGTAAGAAATTGCTACATTTTCCATTTTATTATGTCTATTTTATACTATTAATGTACATAATAATTATTGACTAACCATACTAGGTATTCATACAATCATCAAGTAATAACCATAGTAATAAGGATTAAAGGTTTCTTTTGGCAGTGCCTCTCCTTGAATTGCCAGAGATGATTTGTTTCTTTTTTGGTGAATACTGGGGATTGAACTTAATGCCTCATACTTGCTAGGCAAATGATCTGCCACTGAGCTAATCTCCAGCTCCAGAGAGCTGATTTTGAATTTTGTATGTATTTTGATGGGAAAACCTCACATTAGGGAACTTAGTTTGGGAGGAATTAGGGGAAAGAGTAGACAATTTATCATAAACAGATATACAAATATATGTCTACATTGTTTTATACTTTATTTCACCTTAAAGGAAAAAAACTATGTGTAGAAATGGAAAAGGTAGGTCACAGCCATCTATGCTGTCAAATGCCAGTAATTATTCAGCTAGTCATCTAGATTTCATCCTACTTATGGGTGAGTTTCTCTGTCCCTGTCCTATCTAGGAGCTGTGATTCCCCCCCCCCACCCCCGACAAATTCCCACCCTGGCTTTGGCCCAATCTCTTGCATGAGTCGTAACTTTTCAATTCATCAGGATGATCCTGTGGATTACTTAGACACAAGTCAATGCTAGCAAAGTAGGCACAGGGTGGTGTTGGGGGGTGGAGTGGAGAGAGGGAATGTGGCTTAGTGGTGGAGTGTTTACAGAGCTTGCATGCAGCCCTGGGTTCCATTCCTCAGTACCACATAAACAGAAAAAGCTGGAAGTGGCGCTGTGGCTCAAGTGATAGAGTGTTAGCCTTGAGCAAAAGAAGCTCAAGGACAGTGCCCAGGCCCTGAATTCAAGCCTAGGAATGGAAAAGGGGGGAGGGAGGAGGAGAAGGAGGAGGGCGAGGGCGGCACAGGGATGATGCTCTTGAAAGGTACTACAGGGTCTGGATTTTATTCTAAGTGCAGAGGGAAAACTGGTGCATGCCATAGGCCTGACTTACTGTCTCTTTGCCTATACATCTACCTTCTTCCTTCTCTCATGGCTTGTTCCCTCCTTCCCTCCTTTTTGTTCTTGCACTGCTAGAACCCAAACCCAGAACAAACTCAAGGCCCAATTTATGCAAGACAAATACTCTACCAATGAGTTACAATCTCATCTGCTGTGGAGGCTTCTTTTAAGCTGTCACTGTATGATGAGAAGGCCAAGCGAGGTAGTGTGCACCTGTAGTTCCAGTTACTCAGGAGGCTTGAGGCAGGAGCATGGCTTTCTTTTTCCTTTTTCTTCTTCCCTGCCTTTTTTCCTTTCCTTCTTCTCTTGGCATCTTCCCCCTTCCTTCTTTCTTCTCAGGTGGGAACTTGATATCCTCCTGCCTTAACCTCTGAAATGCTGGGATTATAGGCATGTGCCACCATGATTGTGTTCCTTCCTACATCAGAGCCCTTGCACTTTCCACATGGGACAACTTTCCCCATATCTTATCTCCGTGATAATGCTTTCTTGTAATATTTTTATTGGCATATATTACTTGTACAAAGGAGGTTTTATTGCAACATTTCCATATACTCATACAATGTATCCTATTTAGACTCACTACCTTAAACCAATTTTTTTGGTCAGTTGTGGCCTTAAACTCAGCCTGGGCACTGTCCCTGAGCTCTTCAGCTCAAGGCTAGCACTCTACCACTAAAGCCACATTACCACTTCTGGTTTTCTGGTGGTTAATTGGAGATAAGAGTCTCACAGACTTTCCTGCCTGGCCTGGCATCGAACCATGGTCCTTAGGTCTCAGCCTCCTTAGTAGCTAGGATTATAGGTGATAGCCACTGGTGCTCTGCTCCTTAAAACAGGTTTAACATATTCTATTTTCATTATTCATGCATGCAAGTGAACTACTTGGACAATATTTATCTTCATTCACCCTCTTCATTAGCCCTCCCCCCTCTGCTGGTGCCCATCCCCAAGAGAGACTTTTATTTTTCTGACATTCATTATTTTAGTGTATATTAATTGTACCAAGGTGTTTATTTTCTTTTTAATTTTGGTGCCAGTCCTGCAGCTTGAACTTGGCCTAGGCACTGTCTTTTTTTTACTCAAGGCTGACATACTACAACTTAAGCCACATCTCCACTTTTGGCTTTTTGGTGATTAGTTAGATGTAAGAGTGTACTAGACTTTCCTGCCTGGGCTGGCTTTGAACCATGATCCTCAGATCTCAGCCTTCTGAGTAGCTAGGATTATAGGTGTGAGATACCAGCACCTAGCTTCTATGGTATTATTTGAAGTCTGGTATTGTGATACCTCAAGCATTGCTCTTTTTTTATTCAGGATTGCTTTTACTGTTTTTTTTTTGGGGGGGGGTTCTTTTTTTGTTTCCATATATATGTATATATATACTTTTTTTTGCCAGTCCTGGGCCTTGAATTCAGGGCCTGAGCACTGTCCCTGGCTTCTTTTTGCTCAGGGCTAGCACTCTGCCACTTGAGCCACAGTACCACTTCTGGACATTTCTATATATGTGGTGCTGAGGAATCAAACCCAGGGCTTCATGTATACAAGGCAAGCACTCTACCACTAGGCCATATTCCCAGCCCTTTCATATGTTTTTTTAAAAATTTAATTAATTTATTAATTGAACACAAATTTTTTTGACAAGGTGTTGTGCAAAAAGGGTATAGTTACATAGTAGGGCAGTGTGTACATTTCTTGTGATATCTTACACCCTGTTTTTCTTTCCCTTCTCTAGGTCAGGTAGACATATATACAATATACAATGTATCAAGAGTAGCCACGTGGCCTACGCCAAAGAAAATTCGCCTAGGGCTTTAAATGTAATGTCGATATTAGACAATATGTCGACAGTAGTCTTATATGAACGTACATACATAGCTTTTGAGCTATTGTATTCCACTGAGAGGTCAATTTTTGACCTTTATATGTTGAGTAGTTCTTTGGTTTTAGCTACATAATGTTGGGTCGCTGACCCAATCCTGTGGGATATAACATTTGACAAGCAGTTTTTGGTTTCACAGACCTGGTCTCTACTGTCTCTCCATCTCACTTTCTTAACAGTCATATATCAGGGAGATCATGCCCCTTTGTTTTCTGTGTTCTAGGCTTGTCTTGCTCAACATTATTTGTTCGAGTTCTGACCATTTCCCTGCGAATAACAATATTTCACCATTCCTAATTGCTATATAGTATTCCATTGTGTATAGGTACCATATTTTTTGGATCCATTCATCTATGGAGGGGCATCTGGGTTGTTTCCATATTTTGGCTATTGTGAATTGTGCCACGATAAACATGGAAGTACAAATGTCTTTTTGATATCTTGGGGTTTGCTGTTTAGGATAGATGCCTAGGAGTGGTATGGCTGGGTCATAGGGTAGGTCTATATTGAACTTTTTGAGAAACCTCCATACTGTTCTCCAAAGTGGTTGTACTAATTTGCACTCCCACCAACAATGGAGAAGGGTTCCTCTTTCCTTGCACCCCCTCCAGCATTTGTTGTTGCCTGAGTTCAGAGTATAGGCCATTCCAACTGGGGTGAGGTGGTATCTCAGGGTTCTTTTTATTTACATTTCCTTTACTACCAGGGATGTTGAACATTTCCTCATATGTTTCTTTGCCATTTTTATTTCTTCTCTTGTGAAGTCTCTCTTTAGCTCCTTTGCCCATTTCCTAATTGGTTTATTGGGCTTGGAGGGGCCTCCCATATGTTTTTGAATTGCTCTTTTCTATTGCTGTGAAGAATGACATTGGAACTTTGATGTGTATTGCATTGACTCTAGATTGCTTTTGGTAGTATGGTAATTTTCATGATTTTCTGCCATTCATGAGCAAGGAAAGTCCATTTTCTGATCTTTAGTTTTTTCTTCAAGTTCTTTTCTGGTTTCATTTAGAGTTTGTATAGAGAAATCAGCAATTATTCAAATGGATTTTCTTTGTAGGAAATATGTCTCCTCTCTTTTGTACTTGCAACATTCTTCTGTATAGTTGCTGTTTTGACTTTAATGTGTCTATGAATATTCCCCCCAATCTTTTCCCTGTTTGCTGTTCTATAAGACTTTTCCTCATGGATGGTCCCATTTTTTTCTCAAGATTAGTGATAGTGATATTTTCACTATTTTATTGATTGGATTCTCAACATCTGTAGTTTTTATTTCTTCTTCCTTGCCTATGCCATGATGTGTAGTTTGATCTCTTGATGGAATCTGAAAAACAGTCGTTGGAATGTTCTGAGTTTGAGTTTAACCTAGCTAAAGTTAGCAAGACATTTTAAGAGAAAATAAAACTAAAGATTTAGGGATGTGTCTTTAAGTGGTAAAATGCTTCCCTGCCTTTCAGGAGCCCCTGGAATCTATCTCCAGTACATGAACAATGTAAAAAAACACCAGTGTTTGCACACCAAAAATGAACAACCATTGATGAACTGTATTTGCTTAGTCTGCTAATAACACAATAACACAATTCCACAAACTAGGTGTGGTATATAAAGATGTTTCTTTTAGTTCATTTTACTAAAAAGACCAAGCTAGAAGGAGTACATCTGTCAATGGGCTTCCTGATGGCAGAATCCTGAAGTAGTGGCAGGGAATCCTATGGTGAGAGAATTAGAGTCATCTGGCCAAATTGGTCTCTACAAGTTATATAAAGCTTTCTAAAGCTGTTAACTTAATATCCCACTTATCCATTAATCACATGAGTGGCTTAATCCATTTTTGAAGGCAGAGACCTAATCACCTCTAAAATGTACCACAGGTCTCATCTCTTAATACCTCTTAATCAGATTCTACTCCCAGACAAGTTTCATAGAGTATGAAGCTTGTTTAAACCACTGTATTGTATGTGTGTATGTGTGTATGTTTGTGTAATGGTACTGGGGTTTGAAGTTAGGACCTTACACTACTAAACAAGCACTGTCACTGTGCCACTACATCTCCAGCCCTGATTTCTACCTGTTAAATCACTTTCCAAAAGGGCTGTGTTCTTCCACAACAAGACAAGATGAAACATCTTTGGAAGTTTCTTTAGAAACTACATCCTCAGGGGCTGGGAATATGGCTTAGCGGCAAGAGCACTTGCCTCGTATACATGAAGCCCTGGGTTCGATTCCCCAGCACCACATATAGAGAAAACGGCCAGAAGTGGCGCTGTGGCTCAAGTGGCAGAGTGCTAACCTTGAGCAAAAAGAAGCCAGGGACAGTGCTCAGGCCCTGTGTTCAAGGCCCGGGACTGGCCACCAAAAAAAAAAAAAAAAAACAAAAAAAACTACATCCTCAACTGTCTGAATTGAACTTAAAGCATCTGGTGTGACTCTATATGAGACATAGGTTCAAATAAGTTTTGCACATTGCATAGAGATCCCCAAGTCATGAAGATTTTTATTCCAGCTGTGATCCCCTCAGGTTTAGTTTTGACAGCATAGTGTTGAGCCAAGTAGTCTTCAGGGACACCTCGGGAGGATAAAGAGTGAACTTTGGAAGCTAAGGGCTTCAAACCACAGATGATCTTGAGTGGCCTTGGCTGCTGAGAAAGGAATTCACATGGAAAAAAACACCCAGGAATGAAAACATTTTAAACGTGCTTTATTACCGGTGAAGTTTCTTAGTTTGGATTCATTCTGGAATCTGGCTGCTATTTATCATTTTGTTGTGCTTTAATGATTGACCAAAATAAGCTCAGATTTATTTTTTTTTGCCAGTCCTGGGCCTTGGACTCAGGGCCTGAGCACTGTCCCTGGCTTCTTCCCGCTCAAGGCTAGCACTCTGCCACTTGAGCCACAGCGCCACTTCTGGCCATTTTCTGTATATGTGGTGCTGGGGAATCGAACCCAGGGCCTCATGTATACGAGGCAAGCTCTCTTGCCACTAGGCCATATCCCCAGCCTCAGATTTTTTTTTAAATGACAAAAAACTTTTATGCTAAAAGGTCCATGTCTCTAGTCAGTCTTTGAAAGGGACACCGGGTCTTTACGCTGACACTTCAGTCTTGGTCTAGACAGGAGGGGAGGTGGAGGACCAGGCCATAGTCCACCCGCGCAAGACCCGCCGCCACAGCCAGCCACGCCTCGCATCCAAGTCAGCATCTTCCCTCCCGGAAGGGAGGGGGCGTAGTTTACTTGGGTTCCTCCTCTGACGATAATGCGCGCTCGGCGGGGGCGGGACTTCCGCCGGACGAGGCGACCACTTCCTTATCGAGCGGCGATTTGGTGGTCTGTGAGTGGGCTGCTGCTTAAGAAGCCTGCGGGCTGGGCTCCGGTCCTGCGCGCGGGCTGGAGATGCTGGGTGGCGACTCGGACGCCGGGGATGACGGAGCGGAGAGCGATGCTGTGGGAGCTGTAGCTGCGCCGCCCGCCATTGACTTCCCGGTTGAAGGCTCGGACCCCAAGTATGACGGTGAGAGACGTCAGTGCTGTGCGTCGTGCCTTCGTTCCCCTCTCCCCCTGTCCCCGCATTCCGCGCCCCCGCATTCCCGTTCGGGGCGCAAGGCTCCAAGGTCCACTGGGTGCCTGGGCTTGAGTCCGGGAGGGGCGGAGAGGGCAGGCCCGGCGGTGTCAGGTAGAGTTCCCGTTTGTTGGTGTTTCTGCCCTCGGTTTCTTGGCCGTAGCCCCTGGGCGGCGGAGGACAGAACTTTCAGCCCCAACCCAGGACCTTTGACCTTTAGTGGAGAATCGGACTTTGCAGACTGACTATGCTTAAACGATTTGGGGCTTGCAATTTAAACTTGAAACTTGTCTTTTGCTGCTTTGACGGGCGAAGTAATGATATATAGAAGCCAAGCAGCGTGGATCTATGTGTTTCTCTCTGTCACTGTCTCTCAATGTCTTTTTCCTCCCTCCTTTCTCCGTCCCTCTGTCTCTTTCTCTGCCGTCTCTATCTATATCAGTCATCTCTGTCTCCAAGCTTTAGGTTACCAGGAGATGAGGAAATAACTAAGTCAAGTTATTGAGCATAAAGTGACAGGTGTTGGAAAGCACTGACTCTTAACCAAGTCAGTGGTCAATATTTTACTAATGTGCAGTGAGCGTTCTTAGTTGATATTGCTTGTTTTGGGATGTGTATGTGTGTGTGGGGGGGTGCGTTACTGGTGTTTGAACTCGGCTTTGTGCTTACTAGATTGGTGCTCTACCACTTGAACCACACCTTCAACGTGTTTTGCTGGGTTGTTGTTTTTTGAGGTAAGGTCTTGCTAATCTGTGATTAGCCTCCCAAAGTAGCTAGGATTACAGGTGTTGGTCGTAAGTACTTGGCTTGTTTTGCCAGTTGAAAAAGTCAGTTGTTGCAGGCACTGGTGGCTCACATGTGTAATCCTAGCTACTCAGGAGGCAAGATCTGAGGATCATGGTTCCAAGTCAGCCAGGGCAGGAAAGTCCATAAGACTCTTAACTGCAATTAACTACCAAAAAATTGGAAGTGGTGCTGTGGCTCAAAGTGGCAGAGCACTAGTCTTGAGCAAAAATGCTCAGGGACAGTGACCAGGCCCTGAGTTCAAGCCTCATGTCTGCCCCCCAACGCCCTCAAAAAGTCAGTTGTTCTACCAAGAATGTATACATTTGAGCTGGGGTGTAGCTATCTATATGAGGCTCTGGGTAGTTCAGTTCCTAAGCCTCTCCCTACACCTCCCCTCCAAGTTATGTATTGGTTGGTTGATTGATTTAAGCAGTTTTTCCCATCTAAGGCATTCTGCACATTCAACAGAGGATGACATAATATATTGCAGTGGACTTAAAGATGAAAAGTTTGTTCATTTTCATTGTACATTTTCACCTGTAAAACTTGACCACAATGCGAAAGAAAGAAAAGCAAACCATGGTGGGGTTTTACAGAAGAGGATGGTATGGCA
The DNA here is from genome assembly GCF_023159225.1 of Perognathus longimembris pacificus. NCBI lineage: Eukaryota > Metazoa > Chordata > Mammalia > Rodentia > Heteromyidae > Perognathus > Perognathus longimembris. The sequence goes on from NC_063161.1 coordinate 68,670,423, forward strand.
ACTAATTTGTAATGATACCCAGATTTCTTGTTCACACACGTGGTGATATTAAGGCTCATTGGTGTGGAGGATATTGTTATTAGGAAAAGTCCCATTTGTAAACATACAAGTCATTCTTTTCTGTGACTTTGTGATAAGACTTTCTGCAAACCAAAGATTATTCTGGAAGGGAGTGATGTTAGATAACTTTGAAAAGTTTACTCCTCCTGGGTTTGCTGATAATACTGTTGTGCTTATTTATGTAATTGCCATTTCTCCCAAAGAGGCTTGGAATGTTCAGGAATAGTTCATGTGTGTATGTATGTGCACATGCTGATTCTGAGGTTCGAATTTAGGGCCTAGGTGCTGTCCCTGAGCAGAAGCGCAAGGCTAGCCCTCTACCACAGCTTCACTTCTGGTTTTTTGGTGATTGTCAATAATGGTCTCACAGACTTTCCAGCTTTGAACCATGATCTTCAGATCTCTGCCTCCTGAGTAGCTAGGATAACCCGTGTGAGCCAACAGTACCTGTAACTTGACTTAGTTACTTCCTCATCTCCTGGTAACCTAAAGCTTGGAGACAGAGATGACTGATATAGAGATGGCAGAGAAAGACAGAGACAGAGGGACGGAGAAAGGAGGGAGGAAAGAGACATTGAGAGACAGTGACAGAGAGAAACACATAGATCCACACTGCTTGGCTTCTATATATCATTACTTCGCCCGTCAAAGCAGCAAAAGACAAGTTTCAAGTTTAAACTGCAAGCCCCAAATAGTTTCCAAGCATAGACAGTCTGCAAAGTCTGATTCTCTACTAAAAGTCAAAGATCATGCTGTACACATGGAGTAGTTGAGTGGTTTTTTTTTTTTTTTTTTTTTTTTTGCCAGTCCTGGGGCTTGGACTCAAGGCCTGAGCACTGTCCCTGGCTTCTTTTTGCTCAAGGCTAGCACTCTGCCACTTGAGTCACAGCGCCACTTCTGGCCATTTTTTATATATGTGGTGCTGGGGAATCAAACCCAGGGCCTCATGTATATGAAGCAGGCACTCTTGCCACTAGGCCATATCCCCAGCCCCAGTTAAGTGGTTTTTATTTATAGGTGCTCTGTATGATTTGAGGAGGACATTCATCCAGTTTATAGTAGAGTCAGAAAATTCAAAACAGGTGTAATTTCAGCAATTGGTCATACCATTTCAGCCTTTGAACAGCTTACAGTAGAAGGACCAGCAGTTAACATGAGGCTCACTAATTTTCTTTGCATCTGTCACCAATTTTCATAAAGTATTATGTCAAATGATAATGGATGGTTCTGAGCATGCTTACCTGGGAAGAGTGAATTATATTAACTTTTTCTTGTCTACTCACACTCTGCTTGCAGGAGTCTAGAACTCAAATTCAACTAGGATCTGCATTTTATTTTTAACTATTTTGGAGAAATTGGCCTCATCTTTCAACCATTTTTTCTTCTTTTACTCATGAGTTTCAGCTTCAGACATAATTTTTTTGTTTTGCTTCATTTGAATTTTTAACTGGATTTTAAGAGTCATCATTATCTTGGTAACATTTTCCCTTTCTCTTCTTTCTCCTTGGTGGGGGGAAGATACTGGGGACTGAACCCAGAGTCCCAAGCTTGGTAGGCAAACTCTCTATATTACTTGAGTCATGCCCTCAGCATTTTTACCTGGCTGGCCTTCAGCTCCTTATCTTCCTGCTTCTGTCTCCCAAGTAACTTGGATTACGGGCCTGTAGTAGTACCATGCTTGGCTATTTTCTTGAATTATGAAAGGTTTATTTGACTCTACTGACCAACTGTCTTATTCTTTGTTGGTGGTATTGGGATTTGAACTTAACCCTCATGCTTGCTAGGCAAAAACTTGAGCTAGTGTCCCCAGGTCAGCCACAACCCCAGCCTTTTTCTCCTTTGTATTTTTTCCTATTAAAAAGTACCAGTGGTAGAATGCTTCCATAGCATGTGCTTATTTTTGTAATTGCCATAAAGAACACACCTATCTTGTGGCAGAAAACAGGAAACCATAAGCATCAAGAAATAGAAAACCTAGTTATAACCTCACTTCTCTTAATGGTGTGCATATGTATATGTATTTATATATATGTGTGTGTGTATATATTTTTTTTTCTGGTCTTTGGGCTTGAACTCAGGGCTTGGGTGCTGTACCTGAGCCTCTTTGTGCTCAAGGCTATTCTGAGTAGTTTATTGGAGATAAGAGTCTCTTGGACTTTCCTGCCTGAGTTGGCTTCAAACTATGATCCTCAGATCTCAGCTTCCTGAGTAGCTAGGATTATAGATGTGAGCCACTGGCACCCAGCTGGCTTATATTTTGTTGTGGCTAAAAGCAATGGTTACTTTGGAGATTCTGCATTTTGAAATCTTTGTGAAAGAAAGGTAATGTGGTGGAGCTCTTGTCTGGGGTTCTGAGAGGTCGGTCCTGGGACTGATCTCCAATATTGCCAGGCCACAACAACATAAAAGAAACTTTTGCATTTTCTTTCTTAAAGATTGGCAAATGTTCATGAAGAGTTGTATGCCTCGCACTGTCTCTAGGTACTGAGGTGGAACAGGCTGACTATAAAAAAACATGTAATGTCATTTCTTTTACAGATTCCATATTTGCAACTCTTAAAATATTTTGTCTGGGCTTAAGATAGATCAGCAAGGAACAGATGCAGGGCAGAGAACTTAAATGGTCATTACAGGCACAAGTTCTGAAATTTCACTATCAGGATAATTAACTCCATCATTAAAAGGCAATGGCTTTTTATGTTTAGACAAAAGTACAAAATACACAAGCTACAATTTATTTTGTTTTTGTTTTTTGCCAGTCCTGGGCCTTGGACTCAGGACCTGAGCACTGTCCCTGGCTTCTTTTTGCTCAAGGCTAGCACTCTGCCACTTGAGCCACAGTGCCACTTCTGGCCATTTTTTATATATGTGGTGCTGGGGAATTGAACCCAGGGCTTCATGTATACGAGGCAAGCACTCTTGCCACTAGGTCATATTCCCAGCCCCACAAGCTACAATTTATTTTGTTTTTGTTTTTTGCCAGTCCTGGGCCTTGGACTCAGGACCTGAGCACTGTCCCTGGCTTCTTTTTGCTCAAGGCTAGCACTCTGCCACTTGAGCCACAGTGCCACTTCTGGCCATTTTTTATATATGTGGTGCTGGGGAATTGAACCCAGGGCTTCATGTATACGAGGCAAGCACTCTTGCCACTAGGTCATATTCCCAGCCCCACAAGCTACAATTTAAACAAGGTCAGAAGTAAAGGTTAAATGCTTAGCCAAGATGTAAGCACACAGAGAGGAAACCGATAGAAATTGCACACAAAGCATTAAGTTGGCCAAGAGGAGCATTTTAGATTGATTACAAATGTAATCTACAATGAAGATACAACAAATGCAGGTCCTTATCTAACATTATAATGCAACCAAGTCTGAAAAATCAGAGGAAACTGAGACCCACAGAATAGCAACAGAAAACTGACACAATTCCAGGTTTGGGCTGATTATAGTATCAGAAAAGGGTAGAGGACCCTTAACTAGTATAATGTTCATGTTTATTTAAAGTATTTCTAGGGCTGGAAATGTGGCTTAGCAGTTCAGTGCTTGCCTAGCATGCATGAAGCCCTGGGTTCCATTCCTCAGCACCACATAAACAGAAAAGGCCAGAAATGGCGCTGTGGCTCAAGTGGTACTAGCCTTGAGCAAAAAGAAGCCAGGGACAGTGCTCAGGCCCTGAGTTCAAGCCCTGGGACTGGCAAAAAATAAAATATTTCTAATTTAAAGTTCTTCTGATCTGCTCAGTCTTTAAAATTCAGTGGGTGGCTCTAGTCATGATTATGGCACACACCCAACTGCCCAAGCAGACAAGAATATCTTCAAAGTGCCTCCTGGATATTCTAGATGTCTCAAAAGCTCCTCACAGGAAAGCTGCCTCATCATCATCTGGGCCTATACCCAAGTCTTCCTATTCATCAGTTTCTCCTGCTGTCCGGTCATCGTCTTGATCTTTGCTGTAAATGCTTTTATATTTTTAAGTTCCATAACCTAAAGTAGGCTGAAGCTTTTAGCTTCTTCCTCCTCCTTCATGAAGAAAATAAATTATCTTTCTCATGGATGCATCTTATTTGCAGAAGCCCCAAGTTGAGCCTATACTCGATGTGGCTCTGGCTGTCCTTTCTTCATTGCTCAGGCTGTATCTCAGAGTGACCTTCCTTCCCAGTCATGCTTTTCCCAGGTTTCTTCCCAGGTTGAGCTTGACTTTCCTGGCCTTGACCATTGTTGCAGGCACAGGTTAATGGAGAGAAAGTGAGTCTGCTTCTGACGGAAGCATCCCCTTCTCCAGTGGTTGCTCCTATTATAATCTGCTAGTTCTGCTAATGATACTGGACAGCTTGTGCCTTCTGTTACTTTATCAAAAAACTCTTAAGGTAGGGCTGGAAATGTGGCCTAGTGGTAGAGTGCTTGCCTTGCATACATGAAGCTCTGGGTTTGATTCCTTAGCACCACAGAAGTGGCGCTGTGGCTCAAGTGGTAGAGTGCTAGCCTTGAGCAAAAAGAAGCCATGGACAGTGTGCCCAGGCCCTGAGTTCAAGCCCCAGGACTGGCCAAAACAACAAAAACTCTTAAGGCTAAATTTTATCATGAGCACTCCATTACAGATGTATATATCATTATAGAGACTAACAGAAACCCCTTTATCTTTTCAGTACACATAGAACAATACAAAATGCACAACAAAAAAGCATATTGTGAAATGGAGAGCTTTTGTAAATGAACAGCAAAGAGCAGACATAATAACTGCATGGAATATTACAAAGTACTCCTAAACCCACCAGGATTAATTCTCTTTAAAACTAAAAATTAAATATGAAAAGAAATAAACATACTAGTTATCAGAAAAATAAAGATAAACCCAAGATAAATTGAAAATTTCAATTCACTTGAAAATATGAATAGAAAGGAGAAAAATGACAAATGATACAAAAAGATATTTAAAAGGGAAATGCCAAAAGGAAAGTATCTAGCAAATTTGTTGAAGTAAACAATAAAAGGAAAAACAGGAGAGTAGACATGAAGGAACTCATATTTACAAACTTTATTTTGCCAGCCCTGGGGCTTAGACTCAGGGCTTGACTAAGCACTGTCCCTGGCTTCTTTTTGCTTAAGGCTAGCACTCTGCTATTTGAGCCACAGCACTATTTCTGGCTTTTTCTTCTATATATATGGTGCTGAGGAATTGAACCCAGGGCTTCATGTATGTGAGGCAAGCACTCTACCACTAGGCCATATTTCTAGCCCTACAAACATTTTTTTAAAATGATGCTATGTGTAATTTTTCTAGAAAATAAAAGTGAATCAAAACTTCCTAAAGAGAAAAATTATCTGGGAAAAATGTCAAAATATTTGATAACTCACAAATGGCACAGATAAAAATGCAAGCTCTCTGACATTTTTGAGGAATAGATAAATTCCATTCTATATAAAATACACTAGATTTCATTTTAAATAGAACATATCTTGGCTGTTTTCCATAGCTTCATCCCCAAAATTGATGAAGAAAAGTACATTATTACACACACACACACACACACACACACACACACACACATCTCTAGATCCCATGTATTCATATGCAAAAATCCCAAATAAAATTTCAACACAAACCAAAATCTAACTATACTGAAAAACTACATCAACATGCATAATCGTAAGGGGCTGGGAATATGGCCTAGTGGCAAGAGTGCTTGTGTCTTATACATGAAGCCCTGGGTTCGATTCCCCAGTACCACATATATAGAAAATGGCCAGAAGTGGCGCTGTGGCTCAAGTGGCAAAGTGCTAGCCTTGAGCAAAAAGAAGCCAGGGACAGTGTTCAGGCCCTGAGTCCAAGCCCAGGACTGGCAAAAAAAAACCTAATTCATAATCAGGTAAATGTGGCTTCATTCAGAAATTTACTTTAGAAATTTGCTTTCGTTTCGACAATGTATAAATATCTTATTAATTGTAAAAGAAAATATTTTAAAATATTTCAATAAAATCATACTCGTTTAAATTTGACTTATAAAAGACTGCATAATTATTTAATTTGCAAATAACATATACACAAATTAGAAAAATATTTTGCCCATTTATATAGTTATAAAATAAATACACTTTGGCATTTGGCCCTTGTCCGACCTCCTACCTCATTCTTTGAGGTGTGTGGTCTCTGTTATATAGTTGACTCTTGTTCAGTGCTCCATCTTGCACTTTGAGTCATTCTTTTGCTTCCCTAGTAATTTTTCTCTTTGTTTTTAGTTTTTTCTTTTTTTTCCCTAGTAATTTTTTACTAGCTTCAAATATATATGTATTTTCAAATATTTTACTATCGATCCTCTAGCCCAGCATTTTTTTTTTTTTTTTTTTTTTGCCAGTATGGGCCTTGGACTCAGGGTCTGAGCACTGTCCCTGGCTTCTTTTTGCTCAAGGCTAGCACTCTGCCACTTGAGCCACAGTACCACTTCTGGCCATTTTCTATGTATGTGGTGCTGGGGAATCGAACCCAGGGCTTCATATATACAAGGCAAGCACTTTTGCCACTAGGCCATATTCCCAGCCCCCTAGCCCAGCATTTTGTTGGTTAGTTTGAAGTTGGACTTCTTTGCACTTTTCTGCCCAGGCTGGCCTCAAACTTTGATCTTCCATATCAGACTCCGGAGTAGCTAGGATTTACAAATATGAGCCATCAGGGCCCAGCTATTTTTTTTTTCTAATGTTTTCGATACAGTGATGGCCAGAAAGGTTGTATAGGTTTATATTCTCACATTTGAATCTGTCTCTTTTCACCGTTATTAGCCTTCTTTAACTTGGTAATGCCTATTTATTTATTATTTATTGTTGGTTGTAGGGCTTGAATTCAGGGCCTGGACACTGTCCCTGAGCTCTTCTGCTCAAGTCTAGCTCTACCACTTTGAACCATAGCTCCACTTGTGGTTTTTGAGGGGTTAATTTGAGATAAGAATCTCGCGGGACTTTTCTGCCTGAGTTGCCTACTAACGGGGATCCTCAGATCTCAGCCTCCTGAGCAGCTAGAATTATAGGGTAAGCCACTGGCACCCTGCTGGTACTAACTATGATTGTCTTTCCATCTAGTATCATTTCTAACGGCTGGGTAGTTATTTTCTATTGTATGTATATCACTTGTTTAGATGTTTCATTGGGCTTGGTAGTTTATGCCTGTGATCTCTACTGCTTGGGAGGTGGAGAGCTACAAGATTGGGGTTCAAGGTAAACCAGGGTAAAAAAATTAGTGTTGACCCTACATCAACAAACAAATTAACAGGGTAGTGCATGCCTTTTAATCCTAGCTGCATGGGAGTCATTGGAAGTACATCATTGTCCAAGGCTAAAACAGCAAGCAATATGAGCCTCTATCTGAAAAATAATTAAGGTAAAAAAAAGGCTGGGGGCATGTCTCATGTGGCATAGGGCCAGTCTAGCTAGCTCAAGGCCTGTTAGTTCAAATCCCAGTACCACCAAAGAAAACAGTCACAGAAAAACCAGTTTTCGGGGCTGGGGATATGGCCTAGTGGCAAGAGTGCTTGCCTCATATACATGAGGCCCTGGGTTCAATTCCCCACCACCACATATACAGAAAAAAAAATGGCCAGAAGGGGCGCTGTGGCTCAAGTGGCAGAGTGCTAGCCTTGAGCAAAAAGAAGCCAGGGACAGTGCTCAGGCCCTGAGTCCAAGGCCCAGGACTGGCAAATAATAATAATAATAATAATAAAACCAGTTTTCCAAGATTCTAAACAATATGCTGAACACTCTGTATACCTATATCTGTTGTGCTTTGTTTCATTATTTCCTTGGAACATGTTTCCAAAAGTAGAACTGAAAGATCAAAACTTAAAACAGTTTTATTCCTCTTGTCTTTGAACATTGTTGCTTTTCTGTGCTCTTAACACCAAGCACTTCTGGCTTTTTCTGTTTATGTGGTATTGAGGAATCAAAACCAGTGCTTCATACATGCTAGGCAAGCACTCTACTATTAAGCCACATTCCCACATAGTGTGTGTGTGTGTGTGTGTGTGTGTGTGTGTGTGTGTGTGTGTGTGTGTGTGTGTGTGTGTGTTTTGAGAGGGCAGTATTGAAATTTGAATTCAGGATTTCACACTTGCCAGTCAGGTTTTCTGCCACTTGATACACCTCCAACTCTTTGCTGGACAGGGTTTTGCCTTTTTTGTTCCAGCCCACCAGGCTCTGATCTTCCTATTTATGCCTCTCATGTAGCTGGGTTTAGAGGCATGAGCCGCCTTCTCTGGCTGTTTGTTTTTGAGATAAGGTCTTGCTTTATAGTGCAGACTAGCCTCAAACTCAAAATCCTCTCACTTCAGCCTCATACCTGGTGTATGAAATCCTAATTAGTCCATTTCTTTCTTTGTTTTTGGTAATACTGGGGTTTGAACTCAGGGCCTGACACTTCCTAGGCAGGTTCTTTCCTATTTGACCATAACTCTAGCCCTTTTTGCTTTGGTTGCTTTTAAAACAGGGACTTTTTTTTTTTTTTTAAACTAGACCTGTCTGGACCTCCATCCTTCTATTTATACTTCCCACCGTAGCTTGGGTAACAGATGATGCTACCGTGTCCAGCCTTTTCTGTTTAGATGTGGTATTGTGAACAACCTGGTGTGGTCATGAACTGATCTTCCCTATCTCAATCTCCCAGATAGCTGAAATGATGGGGTGAGCCGCTGGGTCTCTGGGACCTGTTTTTCCCTCTTTTTGTAGTAATTTATTTCCTTCACTTTGCTTATCCTAACCCTTTCTCGTTTATTGCATGCCTCTTTCCAAATATGTTTCCTGAATAAGTTTCCTTAAGTATATTTTTTTACTTTTTTTTAAAACCTGTTTAAGAATGTATTCCAAGCTCAGAGACAAATGGTGCATGATTTCTCTCATATGTGGAAGCTAGATCAAAACTATACCAGGACATGCTACCTTATACATGACCCTAGGCATTCACACACAGTGGGACCAAAGGGAGATCCTCTTAGGAGAGAAATACAAAGGAGCAATGTCCATGTGCCTCTGGATCATATAAAGTAATATTTATCGAAATGAACTCCAAAAAAAAGTGAATGTATTAAGCAGAGGCTCACACCTGTAATCCTAGCTACTTAGGAAGCTGAGATCTGAGGATTGGAATTCGAAGCCGGCTTGGGCAAGGTTTTTTGTTTTCTTTTGTTTTGTTTAAATCAGTCATGGGGCTTGAACTTGGGGTCTGGGCACTATCCCTGAGCTCTTTTGCTCAAAGCTAGTGCTCTACCACTTTGAGCCTTAGCACCACTTCTGGTTTTCTTATGGTTAATTGGAGATAAGAGTTTCACGGACTTTCTAGCCCAGGCTGGCTTTGATCTGCAATCGTCAGATCTCAGTTTCCTGAGTAGCTAGGATTACAGGTGTGAGCCATCAGTACCTAGCTCTGTGAGACTCATCTCCAGTTAACCACCAAAAAGCCAAAAATGGAGCTGTATAGTCTTGAGCAGAAATGCTTAGGGGCAGCACCCAGGCCCTGAGTTCAAGTCCCAGGACCAGCACAAGGAGTCCAAACAGAAAAGAATATATTAAACTCTAAGAATTCAGGAGCTTAGGTATAAGAAGCAGGTCCTCTTTTTGGTCTTAGATCATGGAAGAAGATGGGCTTGGGTATCCATGTGTTGTGCCCAACTTACTGCTTCCTGTACATTGGAATCTGTGTTCTTATCTGTAAGGTGGGGGGAGGGAGAGCTTAAAACCTTATTCAGGTGGTTTTGTGAGAACTAAAGGAGCTAGTGCTTCATAAGGCAGAAGTGTTCCATCTTTTTTCCCTTTGACAGCCTTCTTTATTTGGAGCCTTAGGAAGGAAGCTGTCTTATTCCCACTTGCTAGCTTATTTCCTGTCATTACTCCAGTTGCTGTCAACTTTTCCCTCTTCCTATGGCATTGGCTGCTGGTCCTCCAGGTCCCAGTGTTACAGGGTCCGGGGGAGGTACCCCAAGTGGGACTCAAACCCACGTCCCTCTAGAGTCCATGCAGAGACAGTCTCAAGCAAAGATGTATTTATTGGGGAAGTAAAAAGCGAACTGACTGGCTAGGGACACAGCACAGACTCGGGAGCTGAAACCGCGACCAGTCCTTGAGCTGGGGTTTATAAAGGTAAAAGCGTAGCACAGATGTGGGTTAACTCAGGGGGTAGAGCAAGCAACAAAGGAGTTATGCAAGCCATTTACAGAAGCAGAATTTTGCGGTCAGGTTGACCTAATATTTAGCTTCATTTTAACGATTGCTACCATGTTTCCCTATTCAAGATGGAGTCAGCTCTACTCCCTACGACACGAGAATTTAGCTCAAATTCACTTCCCAAAAGTCTTTCTTTGTATTTTTGTATACTGGTGTATACTGGTGTGTGGAGTTTGAACTCAGGGCCTTGCTCAGCTGATATTTTACCAGTTGAGCCACCCTTCCAACTCAGCCTTTTGCTGGTAATGGAAATGGAGTCTTAAGGACTCTTTTTCCCGATCAGCTTAGTACCACGATCTTCCAGATCTCAGACTCCCAAGCAACTAAGGTTGTAGACATGAACCAGCTGACAACTTCATGAGCCCTAACCTGACTCAGCAGAACTACTCTTGTTTTTTATTTCCCAATGTTAAAAATAATTTCTGTTTCATTGATTAGAATATGAAGTTTTGTTACTATAAGACAGGTGTGCCAATGATTTCTCTTTCTACTTTTTTAGAATCTGATGTTCCGGCAGAGCTCCAGGTGTTAAAAGAACCTCTGCAACAGCCAGCTTTCCCTTTCGTAGTTGCAAACCAGCTGCTGCTGGTGTCTCTCCTGGAGCACTTGAGCCACGTGCATGAGCCAAACCCATGTCACTCCAAGCAGGTGTTCCAATGTGAGTAAACAGAGCTGGGCTTCCTCATAGAGTTTGTAAAAGTGCGACACCACTTAGCAGCTGTGGCATTAAAAAAAGTGTGAAGCCAGGTGCCAGTGGCTCACACCTGTAATGAGGCTGAGATCTGAGGTTTGTGATTTGAAGCCCGCCCAGGCAAGAAAGTCCCCATGAGACTCTTATCTCCAGTTAACCACCAGAAAACCTGAAGTGGTGCTGAGGCTGCTCAGAGTGGTAGAGTGCTAACCTTGGGCAAAAGAGCTCAGGGACAGTGCCCACCCCCATGAATGGGAGTGGTGGGAGTATGAATAACTACATTCCTTAAATTCATTTCATATTTTCTTTTAGGTCGTGCTTTATAAATGTAAACACTCAGGACACTAAAAGTGCATATAATTGAGTAAACAAAGGATAATTCTTAGGCAAGTACTCTACTACTCAAGGCATCCTCCAGCCATCACATGATTTTTAAATAAATATATTTATTAAATATTTGAATAAAGATATATAATATTTATATATTTAAGTAAGTACTAAATATGCTTGTTCATTTTAGTGGTACTAGTATTGGGGTTTAAACTCAAGGACTCACTAGTTTTCATCCAAGGCTGGTATCCTCATGCTTGAAACATGCCTCCACTTCCGGCTCTTTCCTGGTTAATTGGAAATAAGAGTCTCAGATTTTTTTTTGCTCTAAAGCGTGATCTTCAGATCTCACCATCCTGAATAGCCAGGAGTACAAGTGTGAGTCACAGGTACCTTGCTGTGGCTTTGCTGCTGCTGCTTCCACTGCTTCCTGGTGCTGGGCTGACACCCAGGGTCTTGTGCGTGCCAATGAGTAAATGAGTAAAAACCAGAACATATATTATACTATGGAATATGTGCTTTCTGTGTGTTGGCTGCAGATTCTATATTGAAGAGTCATCCTTGCTTTCATTGTTAGTTACCATCAGTCTTCATTCCTGCCTTGGCTAACCTACTACCTGTCATCCAAAGTGCAGTATGTGAAATGTCAGGAGACTCTTTGTATTTCTTACCCTTTTCAAATGAGCTGAGTCTTGTAATGACTAGGTGTGGTTGACAAATGACTCACACAGTAGAAGGTGAGTACTGATGCCACACATGCCCCCAGTCCCACTGTCCAGAATGGCCACGGTTACTGTGCCTACAGGCCTCACTCTTTTCTCACCAAAGTCTTTGTGTGTGTACACTATTACTCTTAGTTCTCAGGGTACTGGTTACAATGGCCATGTGATGGATGGCCTTTCTAATAGCAGCTTTCCGTGCTCTTCTTATAGTACTTTGTCAGACCTTCATCAAGATGGGGCTGCTGTCGTCTTTCACTTGCAGCGATGAGTTCAGCTCATTGAGACTGCATCACAACAGAGCCATCACGCATTTGATGAGGTCTGCAAAAGAAAGAGTCCGTCAGGTAAACCCTAACACGTTATATTTCATGTTCGACAATGTAGATTTTACTTTGTCTTTGCTGAAATGGAGCTAGCTCAGTGGTAGGGCACTTGCCTGCAGTGCCCTGTGCCCTAGATTTCCCCAGCACTGGAAACAAAAGAAGCAAATAATCTGATTATATTTTAAAGCATTTTGAAATTCCTAATCACACAGCAGGTTTTTGAAAATGTATAAGCTGGGTGCTGATGGCTCACACCTGCAATCCTGGCTACTCCTGAAGCCAAGATCTGAGGATCTTGGTTCAAAGCCAGCCTAGGAAGGAAAGTCTTTGAGACTCTAATTAACCACCTGAAAACTGGAAGTGGTGCAGTAGCTCAAAGTGGTAGAACGGGCTGGGAATATGGCCTAGTGGCAAGAGTGCTTGCCTCCTATACATGAAGCCCTGGGTTCAATTCCCCAGCACCACATATATAGAAAATGGCCAGAAGTGGTGCTGTGGTTCAAGTGGCAGAGTGCTAGCCTTGAGCAAAAAGAAGCCAGGGACAGTGCTCAGGCCCTGAGTCCAAGGCCCAGGACTGGCAAAAAACAAAAACACAACAACAGAATTCAAAGTGGTAGAACGCTAGGCTTAAGCAAAAAGAACTCAAGGATGGCACCACGAGTTCAAAGCCTCATGATGGGGTATGTGTGCACACGCGTGTATGTACAAACTTTAGGCCAGGTAATAATGTGGTTGTAATCTCTGCACTTGGGAGATAGAGGCAGGAACATGGACGCAGCTTGGGCTACACTGCAAGACTCTAACTCAAAAATGTGTGTGTAGGGCTGGGGATATAGCCTAGTGGCAAGAGTGCCTGCCTCGGATACACGAGGCCCTAGGTTCGATTCCCCAGCACCACATATACAGAAAACGGCCAGAAGCGGCGCTGTGGTTCAAGAGGCAGAGTGCTAGCCTTGAGCGGGAAGAAGCCAGGGACAGTGCTCAGGCCCTGAGTCCAAGGCCCAGGACTGGCCAAAAAAAACAAAAACAAAAAATGTGTGTGTATATGTTTGTGTACTTTTATTACTCAATAATACTAGAGTGATTATTATATTATTAATATTACTGTATTATTGAAGTATTATATTCCAGCCCTTACTATAGTGTAGGTGCTGGGATATAGGCATTAAACAGAGAGACAAAATACCTACCCTTGTGGAGTTTATATTCTCCTGAGGAGGCAGTACACAGTAAGAAAAATATGAAAATATAGCAGGTGTTAGGTGGACCAGTGTAAAGGAGAATCATGAGAGGTGAAGGAGCTTAGCAGTGAGGGGCTATGAAAGTTTCATGTAGGGTTCCCAGGGGCCTCATTGACACTGAGTTGAAGTCAAGAGCTGAAGTTGAGAGACTGAGCAATGCAGGTGTGTTGAGGAAAACAGGAACAGGAGGTGCAAAGATCCTAGGGTGGGTGTGCTGATTGTGGGAGCAAGACAGTCATGAAGCTGGAGTAGTGTAAGCAAAGGGCAGTGGGCTGGGAATATGGCTTAGTGGTAGAGTGCTTGCCTAGCATGCATGGAGCTCTGGGTTTGATTCCTCAGTACCACATACACAGAAAAAGCTAGAAGAGGCACTGTGGCTCAAGTGGTAGAGTGCTAGCCTTGAGCAGAAGAAGCTCAGGACTGGCAAAAAAAAAGGACAAGAAAAAAAAAGAAAAAGGTGAACTTGGGAAAGAGGCAGATAAAAGAGGGAGCAGGCAAAGGACAGAATCCTGAGACCATTTTAATGTGTTCTTTTACTCAGACTTAGGTGGATAGCACTGTAGGCTTTTGGGTTTAGGAGTAACATCTGATATACTTTTAACAAGGTTACTCACATCTGCTGAGGATGTCAAGGGCAGAAGCAGATGGGTATAGCAGGTGGTGTGGCTCTGAGTAGGGAGCAATGGAGGCAGGTGTGTGTGTTCATTTGCTTGCAAGCATGCGTGTGTGTGTGTGTGTGTGTGTGTGTGTGTGTGTGATATCGCTGGTTATATATGGTCAGTTTGTATATACTCTGAAGGTCAAGTCAACATGTCAAATGGAGCTGTTGGGCAAATAAATTCTATCTTAAAACGTTTTCAGTCGTAAACTCTTTTTTTCTATGTAATTTATTTATTAATTGAACAAAAATTTTTTGACAAGGTGTTGTCCAAAAAGGGTACAGTTACATAGTAGGGCAATGTGTACATTTCTTGGGATATCTTACACCCTGTTTTTCTTTCTCTTCCCTAGGTCAGGTAGACATATATACAATATACAATGTACCAAGAACACATACAGTAGCCACGTGGCTTACACCAAAGAAAATTCACCTAGGGCTTTAAATGTAATGTCCACATTAGACAATATGTCGACAGTAGTCTTATATGAACGTACATACATAGCTTTTGAGCTATTGTATTCCACTGAGAGGTCAATTTTTGACCTTTATATGTTGAGTAGTTGTTTGGTTTTAGTTACATACTGTTGGGTCGCTGCCCCAATCCTGTGGGAAATACCATTTGACAAGCAGTTTTTGGTTTCACAGACCTGGTCTCTACTGTCTCTCCGTCTCCCTTTCTTAACAGTCATATATCAGGGAGGTCATGCCCTTTGTTTTCTGTGTTCTAGGCTTTTCTCGCTCAACATTATTTGTTCGTCTCGCTCAATATTATTTGTTCAAGTTCTGACCATTTCCCTGCGAATAACAATATTTCACCATTCTTAATCGCTATGTAGTATTCCATTGTGTATAGGTACCATTTTTTTGGATCCATTCATCTGTGGAGGGGCATCTGGGTTGATTCCATATTTTGGCTATGTGAATTGTGCTGCGATAAACATGGAAGTGCAAATGGCTTTTTGATATCTTGGGACCTGTTGTTCAGGATAGATGCCTAGGAGTGGTATGGCTGGGTCATAAGGTAGGTCTATATTGAGCTTTTTGAGAAACCTCCATACTGTTTTCCAAAGTGGTTGTGCTAATTTGCACTCCCACCAACAGTGGAGAAGGGTTCCTCTTTCCCTGCACCCCCTCCAGCATTTGTTGTTGCCTGAGTTCAGAGTATAGGCCATTCCAACTGGGGTGAGGTGGTATCTCAGGGTTCTTTTTATTTACATTTCCTTTACTACCAGGGATGTTGAACATTTCCTCATATGTTTCTTTGCCATTTTTATCTCTCTTTAGCTCCTTTGCCAATTTCCTAATTGGTTTACTGGGCTCGGAGGGGCTTAGTTTTGTTTTTTTTTTTTTGGCTAGTCCTGGGCCTTGGACTCAGGGCCTGAGTCCCTGGCTTCTTCCCGCTCAAGGCTAGCACTCTGCCACTTGAGCCACAGCGCCACTTCTGGCCGTTTTCTGTATATGTGGTGCTGGGGAATCGAACCTAGGGCCTCGTGTATCCAAGGCAGGCACTCTTGCCACTAGGCTATATCCCCAGCCCCAGGGGGCTTAGTTTTTTGAGTTCTGTATAGATGACAGATATTAGGCCTTTGTCTGTTGCTGTGCTGGTAAAGATCCTTTCCCATATGGTTGGCTGTCTTTCTGTTTTGGTGGCTATGTCCTTAGCTGTGCAGAAACTTTTTAATTTGTAGTAGTCCCATTTGTCGAGTCTTTCCCCTATTTGTTGTGCCCCTGGGACTATATTCAGGAAGTTCTAGCGTCTTTCCTACTCTGTCCTTCAGTAGTTTCAAGGATTCAGGTATGATATTGAGGTCCTTGATCCATTTTGAGTTGATCTTGGTGCATGGTGATAGGCTTGGGTCTACTTTGAGTTTTCTGCATATGGCTGCCCAGTTCTCCCAGCACCACTAGTTGAAGAGGCTATGTTTATTCCATTGTATGTCTTTAGCTCCTTTGTCGAATATCAGCTGACTATAAGAGTGCGGTTTTATTTCTGGATCTTCAATTCTAATTCATTGGTCTTCTGGTCTGTTTTTATACCAATACCAGGCTGTTTTTGTTATGATGGCCCTATAGTAGAGCTTGAAGTCTGGTATTGTGATACCTCCTGCATTGCTTTTTTTGCCTAGAATTGCTTTGGCTATTCTAAGTCTTTTGCTGTTCCATATGAATATATGGATTGCTTCTCTATTTCAGTGAAGAATGTAACTAGGATTTTGATAGGGATTGCATTGAATTTGTATAACAATTTGGGCAATATGGCCATTTTCGCTATATTGATTCTGCCTACCCATGAGCATGGGAGGTCTTTCCATCTCCTTGTGTCTTCTTTGATTTCCCTTATTAGATTTTTATAGTTCTCATTAAATAGGTTCGTCACGTCCTTGGTTAGGTTGATCCCTAGGTACTTTATTTATTTAATTTTGGCTACTGTAAATGGAATTGTTTCCATAATTTCCTTTTCTGCCTGTACATTGCTGGTGTACAGAAGAGCTGCTGACTTTTGTGGATTGATTTTGTATCCTGCTACTTTGCCAAAATGGTTTATTGGGTGTAGGAGTTTGGGGACTGAGTTTTTTGGGTCCTTCAGATAAAAGATCATGTCATCTGCGAATAGGGATAGCTTGATTTCTTCCTTGCCGATGTGGATCCCTTTGATGTCCTCCTCTTGCCTTATTGCTATGGCTAGGGATTCCAGCACTATGTTGAAAAGAAGTGGGGAGAGTGGGCATCCTTGTCTTGTTCCTGAGTTTAAGGGGGAATGATTTAAGTTTCTCTCCATTTAATATGATGTTAGCAGTTGGTCTTTTGTATATGGCTTTTATTGTTTTGAGGAATGTTCCATCTATTCCTGTTCTCTCCAGAGCTTTTAATAAGTATGGATGTTGTATTTTGTCAAAGTCTTTTTGGGCATCGACTGAGATAACAATGTGATTCTTGATTTTAGTTCTGTTTATGTGGTGAATTACATTGATTGATTTACGGATATTGAACCATCCTTGTGACTGTGAGATGAAGCCTACTTGGTCATGATGTATAATTTTCTTGATCAGTTTCTGGATCCTGTTAGCTAATATTTTATTGAGGAGCTTTGCGTCTGTGTTTATTAGTGATATTGGTCTATAGTTCTCTTTTTTTGTTGGGTCTTTGCCTGGTTTGGGAATGAGTATGATATTAGCTTCATAGAATGAGTTTGGGATTTCTCCCTCTGTTTCTTTTCTTTTTTTTTTTTTTTTTTTTTGGCAGTCCTGGGGCTTGGTCTCAGGGCCTGAGCACTGTCCCTGGCTTCTTCTTGTTCAAGGCTAGCACTCTGCCACTTGAGCCACAGCGCCACTTCTGGCCATTTTCTGCATATGTGGTGCTGGGGAATTGAACCCAGGGCCTCATGTATATGAGGCAAGCACTCTTGCCACTAGGCCATATCCCCAGCCCCTCTTCCTCTGTTTCTATTTCGCGGAAGACTTTGAGGAGTATTGGTATTAGCTCCTCACTAAAGGTTTTATAGAATTTGTTGGTGAATCCATCTGGTCCTGGGCTTTTCTTTTTGGGAGGTTCTTGATTACCCCCTGTATCTCGCTGTAAGTTATTGGTTTATTTAGTTGATTGATTTCTTCTTGGTTCAGTTTGGGCAGTTTATACTTCTCTAAGAATTGACCTATTTCTGTAAAAGTATTGTTTTTTAGTGAGTAGAGTTTCTGGAAATAGTTCCTTATGATTGTTTGAATATCGTGTGTACTTGTAATTTTTCCGGTGGAGTCCCTGATTTTACGTATATGAGTCTCTTCTCTTCTTTTTTTTTTTGTAAGTCTTGCAAGGGTTCTGTCAATTTTATTTATTTTCTCAAAGAACCAACTTTTAGTCTTATTTATTTGTTGAATGGTCTTTCTATTTTCAATCAGATTTATCTCTTCTTTAATCTTTGTGATCTCTCTCCTCCTAGTCATTTTAGATTCGATCATTTCTTGTTTCTCCAGTTGTTTTAGTTTCATCGTGAGGTTATTCACCTGCTCTGTTTCCATTCTTTTGATGTGAGTGCTGAGGGCGATGATCTTGCCCCTCAGTACTGCCTTAGCTGTGTCCCATAGGTTTCTTTGTGATGTGTTTTCATTGTCATTGTGGCTTATGAATTCGTTAATTTCATCTTTAATTTGGTCTGTGTTGGATAACAGTGTGGGGTTTAGCCTCCAAGAATGTGTATAGCCTCTGTGGTAACTGTTGTTATTGAGGGTTACCATTATTCCTCTGTGGTCAGATATAACACATGGGATGATGTCAATACTTTTGTTTTTGCTGAGGTTCTTTGTGTGGGCTATGACATGGTCTATTTTTTTAAAGGAATATAAAACTATTTATTGACCACTGTTCACCATTATTTACAATAAAGTAAATAATGTACAGTTGGGTAACATTCTGATTACTACAAAGTTGTTTCTCTGGCTTTTGTGGAACCAGTAACCCAATACTGAAAACAATTGAGCCTACATGTAAGGAATGAGTTGGGATAAAGAAAAAGCATGCAGGTCAATAATTATAAATTTCTGTCCATTCATTTAGGCCACTAGGTCCTAAATAGTCACATCTCTAACCAGCTGATTTTACATTTCCATGAGCTGAGTGTTAGATAGCCCATGACCCAATTTTCTGTAAAGGAATGCTCACTACAGAAAATTTTAGTGAAAGGAAATCAAGATTTGTCTTTTCTCATCTGAGTGAGGGAAGTTGTTATTAGCTTAAATTTTTTCCTTTCAAGAAGTTTTGCAAAGCTATTGCATTTGCTTATGTATGGCAGAGGCAGGAGGACCTAAAGTTCAAGGCTAGCTAGCCTGGCTACCTAGGAAGTTCAAGGTGAACCTGAGCTGCCTAGAGACCCTGTCTCAAAAATCAACAAAAAACTAAAACAAGGGCCAGGGATGTAACTAAGTGATACATCCTTTACCTACATATGCAAGGCTGTGGGTCTGATGCCCAACACCTCTAAACAAGCAAAATCTCCAAAACAAAAAACTACCTATGTAAGTATTTTGTTTACAGACACACAAACACAAAAAAGAAAATTCAGGATGGTCCTTCAACATAGCAGTTAAAGACAAGTTGTTCTGATTAAGTAATGACCCAAAAAAATTGCCTAATATTAAAAAAAGCCACAATCTGTTTCTGAATGCAGAGGAAATATACCATGGTATTAAACATTCTTTTCTGATAAAGCATCTACAGAAAGCCTTCATTATATTTGTTCAAAGTAACCAGTGCTATTGAGGAAAAAAACAAACCTCAACTCCCCCAAATACTACTTTCAAAACCAACATGTCATACTTGATTTTCATTAGAACGTAGTTATTGTTTCACACCATTAATTCAAAAACCAAGACTCGGATTTTATATATGTGTATAAATATATATAAAAAGCAATGCAAACAATTATTGAGCTTCATCTTCTGGACAAGAATGCCAAGTTAGTCTCTCTTCATAGAAAGCAATCACAATCTGAGGACACTTCATATTCGCCTCTTTTGCCAGCACCAAGTCAGCTTCATCTGAATCTTTCCATTTCATAAGAAACATCAATTCTCCACTGCTGTCTGTGGCACCAATTATTTGTTCAGGATCCAGACCCCTAGCAAACCCCCTTGGTTTGTCAGCAGCATCTCATTTCTTCTTTGATTTGCTATCATCAGATTCACTGTCCGATAAAGATTTTCTTTTTGTACCATCCTTTTCTTTACCAGCTTTTTGAGAATTAAGAAATGCTCCAATTAATTCTGGACAATCTAAATTTTCTTCAGGTTCCCAAGTATTATCAGCATCTGTAAATCCCTTCCACTTCAGGAAATATTCTACCTTCCCATTCACTACACGCCAGTCCAGTACTTTTTCTACAACAAATGCTTCAGGCTCTGCTTCTTCAACTTTTTTACTCTTTCCATTCTGTTTCCCATTTTTTGCAATGTAGTCTTGTTAGAGGCCATTTTTAATTGTAGACTTAAAGAGCTGTTATTCACCACCTCAGATGCTCTGGTTGCGATCCTGCAGCAGCAGCGTCTCTGGCCCCGCGGCTTCCAGCTCCCGACCTGGTCTATTTTGGAGTATGATCCATGGGCTGCTGAGAAGAAGGTGTATTGGGTCTCTGTAGGGTGGAAGATTCTGTATAGATCTGTCAGATCCATTTGGGATATGGTGTTACTTAGGTCCTCAGCTCCCTTGCTAATCCTCTGGGTGTTGGATCTGTCTCTTGGAGAGAGTGAGGTATTAAAGTCACCCACTATGATTGTGTTTGGGTCTATCTTGTTCTGTAGTTCTGTGAGAATTTGCTTGACATATGTAGGGCCTCTTGTTCGGTGAGTATACATTTATTCACCGTGATGTCTTGATTCTGGATTTTTCCTTGTATTAAAATGTAGCGATCTTCTTTGTCTTTTTGAATTGATTTTAATGAGAAGTCCAGCTTGTCTGAGATCAGGATGGCTACTCCTGCCGTTTTGGTAGGTGCGTTTGCTTGGAAGTTATTGCTCCATCTTTTCATTTGGAGCCTGTTTTTATCCCTTGCTGTAAGGTGGGTCTCTTGTAGACAACAGATGGCTACTTTTTGTTTACGGATCCGTTCTGCCAGTCTGCTCCTCTTTATTGGAGAGTTTATACCGTTTATATTTAAAGAGATCAAGGATAAGAGAGTTTTTTCTCCTTCCATTTTCTTTTTTTTTTTTTTTTTTTTGGCCAGTCCTGGGCCTTGGACTCAGGGCCTGAGCACTGTCCCTGGCTTCCTTTAGCTCAAGGCTAGCACTCTGCCACTTGAGCCACAGCGCCACTTGTGGCCGTTTTCTGTATATGTGGTGCTGGGGAATTGAACCCAGGGCCTCATGTATATGAGACAAGCTCTCTTGCCACTGGGCCATATCCCCAGCCCTCCTTCCATTTTCTTGATGGGCTGTTTTTCCTCTTTTTTTTTTTCTTGTCTTTAGTGATCTGCTCTTTCTGTTGGGCTCTGGCTATTTGTAGTTTCTTTCTGTGTGTGTGTCCTGTATGATTTCTGTTGGGTGGGATTCCCCTCTTAGAATTCGCTGTAGGGCTGGTTTTTTATTCACATACTTCTTTAGATCCTCTTTGCTATGAAAAGATCTGGTTTTCCCCTCGAATATGAACTCCAGCTTCGCTGGATATTTTATTCTAGGTTGGCAGTGGTTGGCCTGTGGACATGGATGGTGTTCTTCCATTCTCTTCGCGCGTGGTAGATTTGTGTGGAGAGGTCTGCTGTTATTCGGATCCTCTTCCCATTGTAATAAAATTTCTTTCTTTGGCTGCATTCAAAATTTGCTCTTTATTCTTGAGATCTTAAGTCTTGAATATTATGTGCCTTGGAGTGGCTTTTCTAGGATCTGGCCTTCCAGGTGTCGTATAGGCTTTGGTTACCTGGATGGGGTCCCTTGTGAGACTGGGGAAGTTTTCTGCAATAACTGTATTGAAAATATGTTGAAGCCCTCTGCTCTGGTATTCGGCTCCTTCTTCTATTCCAATTATGCGCAGACTATATCTCGTTTTTGTCCACTAGCTCCTGGATTAGTCTGCCCTGAAGCTTCACCATTTCTTGTAGTGTGGTAATTTTCTGGTTCTTCTCGGCTGCATCATCATCCAAGAGAGAGATTCTGGATTCCATATGGTCAATTCTTTGTGCTGTGGATTCAGTTGCGGAGTTTATGGATGTCAGAGAGCTATTTATGGTTGCCAGATCAGCTCTGATCGTGGAAATTTCTTCCTTTAAAGAGTTGCATTTTAAATCTATTTTTTCATGCATTTCACTTCTCATGATGTTAAGGTCTTCTTGAAAGGAGGTTTGCATTGTATCCATTTTTGCTTCCATTTCTTTCTTGGCTTCCTGGATGTCCTTCAAGACTTCCACTCTAAACTCCTGGAATTGTTTTCTGATTTTGTTTCTGATGCTTTCCATCATTTCTGTTAACATGGCCTCAGTTGTATTTTTATTCTCCATCTCCTTTTCAGTCGTGCTGCTTTTTGGAGCTGGTGAGAGTTGGCTTGCCCTTTGATGAACTGTGTTATATTTCTTTGTGATTTGCGCATCTGGAGATCTGTGGATGGCTTCCCTGGTTTGGCTTTGTGCTGGTTCCCGCTGGTCTGTCAGTGGGAGCCTTGTGTCCTGGTGTCCTGGCTCTGGGTTTGGGTTTGGCTGTTGAACCTTGCTTCCCAATGGGTGAGCATGTCCTTCTCGGTTGTTGTTGAGGTGGTCACTCTCCCTGTACTTGGGGGCCGGTAGGTTCTGTGTCTTTCTCTGTGGGACAGTGTCCTGCCACTGTGTTGTGCTGACCCTAGCGTGCTCCCGGAGGGGGTTTGCTGGTCGCTGATTCAGCGTGGCGTGGAGGCTTTTCTCTTCTTTGGTTCTTTTTTCCACTCGGTATCTTGGTCAGAGGAGCTCACCTCTCAGGCGGTTCGCCCTCCTATGTGGTTTGCTCCGGGGCTGGTTTTGTTGAGGAGCGGCCCACCCACTTGTGTGAAATGGGCCAAACTGAGTGGGCGCTGCCGCTCGGGGGCTCTGCCCTCCTGTGCGGGGTACGCCTGCCCGAGCGAGCCCCGGGTTTTTGGGGTGTGCTTGTGCCCTCCTGCGAGTTTGCTGTGGGGGGTGGTATGTGTGGGCCCCAGTGGGATCAAGTGTCTGGGCATGGGATGGCGCCCACAGACTGCGCCTCCGCTGCGAGGGGGGGGCGTGATCAGGCCCAGGTGTCCCTGCTGGGCTGGTATTGCCCACCAGCGCGCCTGTTACTTTTGTTCAAAAAGTCCATGAGGCCCAGTTGCCTCAGGTGGGGCTTTCAATGCCTACCGGTTCCCCGGCTCCTGTTGGGGAGGGGGCGAGGCCCGTTCGGCGGTTCCGGCTCCTCTGCTGCCTTGGCGCTGCTCCACCCATGCAAGCTTCTGTGTCCTCCCAGACTCTGAAAGGACCTTTTGCCACCTGATTTGGGGGTTCTTTGTTCCCTTGGGGTGGGGAGGGGGAAGGAGGGAGCTCTAGCTTCTTTGTAGGGTTTGGGTCTCTGATAGCTGGTCTTCCGTTGGGGGAGGGAGTAATGGGGAACTTACTGGTCCTGGATTGTGTGTGATCCGCGCTGCCCTTGGCCCTTGGGAGTGGGGTGTTGGGGTGTGGCGATCGGTTGTTTGGTGGTGGTGGCCCCGCCTCTCCCCTTCTGCACCGCCCAGTTCCCCCGCCACTCACGTCCGATCCCGGCCGTGGGGTCCTGTACCTCCCATCCTCCGCTGTCTGTCTCGATCGGTCCGCGCTCCCCCTGTGGTCCATCGAGTCCTGCTGTTTGGACTCTGCGCTCCTGGCGTGACTTTCCGGCAGTCGGTTTGTTGGTGCTAGGTCCCCTTTCCCAGCCTGGCCCTGTTCTGGCCAGGGTCGGCTGGTGGGGGGAGGGTACCCTGGAGATTTTCTGGCTCTGTGCAGGTTATAGGCTGTTATAGGCTCTTCTTTTTTTCTTTTTCGTTTCCTGTGTTTCTGTATTGCTTCTGGCTGCTGGTTTTGCTGGGTTCTTGATGGGGTGTTGGGTGCTGGAGTTCCCAGCTCGCTATTCAGTTGGAGTGAGTTGGGGTGCCTCCCTACTGTGGCGGCGCCATCTTCCTCTCCCAGTTGTAAACTCTTAAGTAATATTAAAACGCTATTTTTGTTTATTTTTAATATTGTTTGACTATCTGGTATTATTCATACAATGTTGAATTTTTTTAGTAGCGTCATGAAACTTTTCAAAATTGTTACTAAAAATGATTTTTGGTTTTAGGATCCTTGTGAGGACAGTTCTTACATGAAGAAAATCAGGTATGTGTTAAGTACTTTTTGACTATCCAAAGATTAAACTATCCAAAAGAAAATAAGATTAGGAAAGCATTAGTTTTTGGATTTAAAAATAATGTTTTTGAATCTGGTCGCTGGTGTCTCATGCCTGTAATTCTAGCTACTCAGAAGGCTGGAAATGAGGATTGTGGTTCAAAGCCAGCCCTGGAAGAAAAGGGACTCTTAACTCTAATAAACCACTCAGACAAATCCCAAAGTGTCACTGTGACTCATGTGGTAGAGTGCTAGCCTAGAGCACAAAAAGGCTCAGGGACAGTGCCTAGGATCTGAGTTCAAGCCCCAGGACTAGCAAAAGTTGGAGGAGTTGATGAACATTGCAAGGTTTTCCACTCAGCACTGCTCCAAAATTTGCTTTACTTCTCATTGTCTTCCATGTTGTTCTCCATCCCCCCATTGGATGGGGATTCCATGAACTCAGCAACTGACAGCTTCTCTCTCCTAGGGCAGGGTCACTGTCAAATTTTGGCTGTATTTACCAAATGTTTACAATGGGTAATGAAGCTGGGCGCTGTGGCTCATGCCTGTAATCCTAGCTACTAGGAGTCTAAGATCTGTTTACAGTTCAAAGCCAGCCAGTGCAGGAAAGCCCACTAGACTTACTTCCAATTAACCACCAAAAGAGCCAGAGATGGACCTGTGGCTTAAGTGGTAGAGCACTAGCCTAGAGCAAAAAGAAAAAAAAAAGATCAGGGACAGCACCTAGATCCTGAGTTCAAGCCCCAGGACCCACACAAAATTTTTCTTTTTAAATATGTAATGGGTCTACATCATTAAGAAGTTGAAGTATGTGTATTACTGAGCTATTCTCACCAACTACTTGATCTTCCTGAGGATTTCTGTTGTGAAACTTTGATAAGGATTTTGAATTGTGTTACTATTTACTGGGAAGCTCCTGAAATTGGTTTTGCTGACCTCCTTTGCTTTATTTATGTATTTATTTTTGAGACTATCTTACTGTGTAGCTCAGGCTGCCCTTGAAATTCAGAATCCTCCTGCTTCAGCCTCCCAGGTGAGATTGCTGGTGGGCACTACCGCTATTTGTATTATAGCCTTGATTTCCTTAATGAACGTTTTCATCATCAAGAATGAAAAAGTTGGGGCTGGGGATATGGCCTAGTGGCAAGAGTGCTTGCCTCGTATACATGAGGCCCTGGGTTCGATTCCCCAGTACCACATATACAGAAAATGGCCGGAAGGGGCGCTGTGGCTCAAGTGGCAGAGTGCTAGCCTTGAGTAAGAAGAAGCCAGGGACAGTGCTCAGGCCCTGAGTCCAAGCCCCAGGACTGGCCAAAAAAAAAAAAAAAAGAATGAAAAAGTTCCTGGCAATTTGTTCTTTCCAAATTATCGCTTGCAACTTTAGTCATGTACAAGGTGGACAGGTTTGTAGTGCACTGAGCTTCAACTTGCCCTGGAAGGTTTTGATTGTCTCAAAACACAGGATGACCTGTGTTTCTTGTTAACTTTTAGATCCAGAGAAATAGCCTTTGAAGCACAAACTTCGCGCTACTTAAATGAATTTGAGGAGCTTGCCATCCTCGGAAAAGGTGGATATGGGAGAGTATACAAGGTTGTTTTCCACTTACTCATTTTGACTGCTACTCTGTAATAAATCTGTGCATTTTCAGAAAGCATTTTTATTATCTTTAATACAAAATGCTCAAGCAATTCCTAAATATCATAAATACTTACTTTTCATTAGCATTTATAAAGAAGTAGACAGGTTTTCATTTTTTCTGCCCATTTTGGATGTTTGGGTGGGTTCTGGAAACTAGATTTTTGTGCCTGTCATTCTAGCTTCTAGGTGAACATGATGGCTGGGCACAGCAGCATATGATTGTCACCCTAAGCTAGGTGGGAGGTTGAAACTGGGAAGAATGTAGTATTTAGCCAGCCTGATCAGAAGTCTCAAAAAGGCTTTGTCTACATAGAAAGCGGTGCTCACCTTTGATCCCATAAATGCCAGGAAGCTTAAATGTGGTTGAAGTGCAGCTTAGGCACAATCCTAGCAGGAAATAAGACCTGATCCTAAAAATAACCAGTGACATACAGGGCTGGCGGCATGGCTTCATGGTATTGTGCCAGCCTAGCAAGCATGAGCCTCTGAGCTGAAACTCCAGTACCATACATAAAGTGTTACTAAAGGAAGCTCCAGGAAGGGACACAGGCATTTAAAGAAAAGAAAAGTACTAAAAATACGCTATGTGTTTTGGTGCTTAATAGTTTTGTTGAGTTTTCTGTTCCCCAGATGTGGAGCCTCTGGGAGTTGTAGTTAGTGTAGTTTGCACAATGACTGGTCTGGCAGACTAGGGCTGACCTCTGAGAGCAGTGGAAGGAGCAGACATGGCTTTAGCTTCATTTGCTATCTTTGGCTAGTTTGGAATATCTAAGCTTGGATTAGATCTTCTTTATTCATTTGAAATTTAATGGGATTTAATACTTTGTCTTTTGTTTGCTTTTTTTAGGTTAGAAATAAATTAGATGGTCAGCATTATGCGATTAAGAAAATCCTGATTAAGGGTGCAACTAAAACAGATTGTATGAAGGTAAGGTTTAAAAATAATTAGAGTCAGGCTGTGCAACATACAAAACCTCATTTATGAACGTTTTTGAATAGTTATATTTAGTTTCTTTGAAAGAATTATCGTGTAGTTATTTGTGTATATTTGGCAAAGAGTAGGTGGTATGGATTGCTGGTTTACTAAGAATCAATCCAGTAAATATAAAAGTTTTTATTTGCTTTAATTTTTATAGGCACTTCATTCTGACATTTATTTATTATTTATTTTATTTATTATCTGTGCCTGGGGTTTGAACTCAGGGCTTGGGCACTGCCCCTGAGCTTCTCTTGCCACTTGAACCCACAGTTCTATTTCTGGCTTTTTTGGTATTAATTGGAGGTAAGTGTCTTACAGACTTTCCTGCCTAGGTTCCTTCGAATTGTGATCCTCAGATGTCAGCCTCCTGAGTAGCTAGGATTATAGATGTGACCCACCAGCACCTGGCTAATTTTTTTTACCTAAATGATTTATGTACTGTGCAGCACATTCTAAAGAGAGCCTGAAGCCAGTTCAGATCTTAAGTTCTCTCTAACATGCTGTGTTGTGCTGGACAAGTTGGCCTGTCAGCTGAGCCACTCTGTCCCCAACTTCTGAAATGGGAGTGATAAGCCAGGTGTGGTAGTTCAGGCCTGCCAGTAATCTTAGCACTGGGGAGGAATAGGGACAGGAGTATTGAGACTATACATAGCAAGACCTGTCTCAACAAACAAGCAAATAAAACCCCAGGGCTTGGGAGAACTTAGCTTAGTGGTAGAACACTTGCATGCTCAAGGACCTAGGTTCAATCTCCAGAAACTAAAGAAATAAAGCAAATAAAAATATAGACTATTTTGTGTATGTGTGTGTGTGTGTGTGTGTGTGTGTGTGTGTGTGTGTACACACACATATTCTGTTGAATGATATATTTAATGTATGTAATATATTAACCCCTGGAAAGAATGACAAGTGGGTTATAAACAGAGCCAGTGCTGGTGGCTCACACCTATAATCCTAGCTACTCAGGAGGCTGAGATTTTAGGATTGTGGTTTGAAGCCAGCCCTGGCAGACAAGTCCATGAAGCTTTTATCTACGTCAAACTTATCAAAACCAAATAAGTCAGAAATGGAGCTGTGATGTAGCTCAAGTGGTCAAGTACAATGATAGTAACAAAACAAAACAACAACAACAACAAAAATAGGGCTGGGAATGTGGCTTAGTGGTAGAGGGCTTGCCTAGCATGCATGAAGCCCTGGGTTCCATTTCTGTGTACCACATGAACAGAAAAAGCCAGAAGTGGCTCTGTGGCTCAGGTGGTAGAATGCTCGCCTTGAGCAAAAGAAGCTCAGGCGTAGTGCCCAGGTGCTGAGTTTGAGCCCCAAGAGTGGCAAAAAATAAAATAAAGTGAGTCAGGCACCAGTGGCTCATGCCTATAATCCTAGCTACTCGGGAGGCTGAGATATGAGGATCCCAATTAGAAATCAGCATGGGTGGCCAAATATGAGAGACTCTGATCTCTAGTTAACCATCAAAAAGGCAGAAGTGGGGTTGTGGCTCAAGTGATAAGAGTACAAACATAAAGCAAAAAAAGCTCAGGGACAGCAAGCACCTAGATCCTGTGTTCAAGCCCCAGGACGAGAGAGAGAGAGAGACGTGGGGAGGGAGACAGAGAGAGAGGAGGGAGAGAGAGAACATGTGAGGTAGGAAGCTGCCACAAGTAACACGTCAGGTTGCTTGTGCAGAGAGTTTTTAAAAAAATTATTTGGCTTTGGAACAAGAAGTTTCTGACACATGAACATGTAATAAATTGCTCTTTTATTTTTAAGGTTCTACGGGAAGTGAAAGTGCTAGCAGGTCTCCAGCACCCCAACATAGTAGGCTATCACACTGCGTGGATTGAACATGTTCACGTGGTCCAGACACAGCGTAAGTAGATTTTGCTGATAGAGGTTGAGTGGTTTTAGTTCACAGACCTGAAATCTGAAAAGCTCCCAACTCTAAAACTTGTAGAGCATCATGAAGGTACTCCACATATTTCAGATTTTTGATTTGGATTTTCAGATCAGGAATACTTGGCTTATAGTCTGTGTGAACATTCCAGAATTTGAAACAAAATGTAGTGTTTCATATAAAATGCAACACTTCTGGTCCCAACATTTTGCACAGGAAATACTCAGACTTGAATAGCAAAGGATCAGCAAACTTCCACATGTGGGCCACTTTTCTATGCTTCGTATTTGAGGGTCCCACAAGCTGAGAATGAGTATTACATTCTATTTTTTTTTCAATTTTTGGTGTTATTAGGGTGTTAGTCATGGGGCTTGAACTTCGGACCTGCGCATTGTCTCTTGAGCTTTTTTGCTCTAGCTAATGCTCTACCACTGGAGCCACAGCTCCACTCTGGTTTTCTGGTGGTTAATTGTGGAGAAGAATCTCATGGACTTTCCTGCCTGGGGTGGCTTTGCATCGTAATCCTTAGATCTCAGCCTCCTGAGTAGGTAGGATTACAATCGTGAGCCACCAGTGCTGGGCCATTACTAAGGTTTGAACTAAGAGTATTATACCTAAGCAGGTACTCCTAATATTTGAGTTATCCTTGCAGCAATTATTTTTTTGCTTTTTTTACATGTGTGTGCTAGTACTTGGATTTGACCCAGGGATCTCATGCTCACTTGGCTTTTTATTCAACATTAGTGCTTTACCACTTGAACCACAACTCCAATTTCTGGCTTTTTTGCTAGTTATTTGTAGATAAGATTTTCATGGACTTTGCTGCCCAGACTGGTTTTGAACCTTGATCCTTAGATCTCAGGCTCCTGAACAGCTAAGAAAGATTACAGAAATAAGCCACTGGTGCCTGGCGTTTTACTTATTTATTTGGAAAGTTTTGGCAAGGATTTATTGATTGATTGATTGATTGATTGATTGATTGCCAGTCCTGGGGCTTGGACTCAGGGCCTGAGCACTATCCCTGGCTTCTTTTTGCTCAAGGCTAGCACTCTGCCACTTGAGCCACAGCGCCCCCTCTGGCCATTTTCTGTATATGTGGTGCTGGGGAATTGAACCCAGGGCCTCATGTATAGGAGGCAAGCACTCTTGTCACCAGGCCATATCCCCAGCCCACAAGGATTTATTTTAATAAAACAAGGCTAAAGTAGAGAGAAATAGAAAAAAGAGAAACATTTCATGATCCTCTCACAGGACATAGGAATTACATAGTCCTATTTTATTTCTTTTGAAGTATCAGCAATGTGTCAGACAACTAGTCTATTCATATTCATTTCTGTGGTAGTGATTGACCCAGGCCTTGCACCTCCTACCACTGAGCTATATCTCCAGCAGCATGTCTTTTACGTTTTAAAATAGTTGGAGAAATAAAGAGTGTTTTGTGAAAATTATGTGAAATTTATTTTAGTAATAGTAGTTTATTAGAACACAAGCCTGTACAGTACCCAGGGCTTTCAACCAGATGGAAGAACCGAGATAGTAGCAGAGTCCCCAGAATTAGCTATATTCACTAAACTCGTGCATAGAAAGCTTCCTGTGTGGCTAGATAGCTCTGTTGTATAGTTTCTAAAATGTGCCAGTCATTTCAATAAACCCTTACTGATATGTATATATAATTTTTTTTTTCCTTTTTGGGTGTCATTCTTGGGGCCTGGGTGCTGTCCTTGAGCTTTGGTGCTCAGAGCCAGCTCTCTACCACTTGAGCCATAGCTCCATTTCCAACTTTTTTGGTGATGTATTAGAGATAAGAATATCATGGACTTTGTTGTTCAGTCTGGCTTTGAACCACAGTCCTCAAATCTCAGCTTCTTGAGTAGCTAGGATTATAGGGGTGAACCACTGGTGTCCAATCTTACTAGTCATTTTGACTTATAGTCTCATATATATAAATATGTCTCATATATATATAGTCTCACTATTTATAGGAGGGGAGAGACACTAGTTTTAACTTTGAATTGAAAGACTGTCTACATGCTTGCAAACAAGTGTGTGTTCCATTTCTCTTCAGGAGACAGAGCTCCTATCCCATTACCTTCTCTTGAAGTGCTCTCTAACCAGGAAGGGGACAGGTATGTGAACTGCTGTTACTTCTATGAGAGATGTTTGTCTTTACCTGCAGTGTTGTTCTAGGAACTTGAGACAGATATTTTAGGTTTTAATTAATAAAATTATTTTTGTGGTACCAAGACTTGAACTCAAGGCCTTGTGCTTTTTTAGGAACCTGGCTTTACCACTGAGCTAAGGTCTTAACCTCCTCCTCTTTTGCTTGTTTTCATAAAATATTAAATTACCCTTTTTTGTGTGTATATGCCAGTACTGGGGCTTGAACTTGAGGCCTTGAGCCTCTTGCTTGGCATTTTCCTCTCAAGGCTTGGCACTCTACCACTTGAACCACACTTCCACTTTCAGGTTTTTGGTGGTTAATTGGAGATAAGAGTTTCAGGGATTTGGGCTGGGAATATGGCCTAGTGGCAAGAGTGCTTGCCTCATATACATGAAGCCCTGGGTTCGATTCCCCAACACCACATATACAGAAAGCGGCCAGAAGTGGTGCTGTGGCTCAAGTGGCAGAGTGCTGGCCTTGAGCAAAAGGAAGCCAGGGACAGTGCTCAGGCCCTGAGTCCAAGGCCCAGGACTGGCAAAAAAAATACAAAAAAAAGAGTTTCAGGGATTTGTCTGTTCAGGCAGGTTTCAAACCTTGTCACATCTCACCCTCCTGAGTAGCTAGGTATAGGTGTGAACTGCCAGTGTCTGGCTTTGAACTTGCTTTACATTCACTTTTGTCTATACTATTTTTTCCTCCAGAGATCAATATGGCGGCAAAGACGATGAAAGCAGTTCATCTATTGTCTTTGCTGAATTTACCTCGGAAAGAGAAAGACCCTTTGGCGAGCTTGACATTGCAAATGAAAATAACAAATTGGTGAACTACACCAAAGATTTGGTTATCAGGGACAGCAGTGAATTAGCATCGCCCTTTGATCACCATGAGAATGGCGTGGCTGATTTGTCCCTCAGATCCATTGTGAAGCACCGGCTGCCACTGGAGCACGATTCAGACCTAGAGGGGAATTTCACATCCACTGAGGAGTCTTCAGAAGAAAACTTGAACTTCCTGGGGCAGACAGAGGTGAGGCGCCATACCAGAAACTGCCTATGTGACATCCATCCACCTGTGACTGTGGAAAAGGTCTGTGTGTGGCCCTCCCTCTTCCAAGCTTATTACCTCTTTTACTTCTGTAAAAGACGCCTAATTCTTCTTCCCTGGATCATTGCTGTTCAAGATCTCAGACATCTGCCTGAGAATTAGAAGTCTCATTCCCTCTATTTCTATTGTATATCAGCTATAAAAGTATATCTACGAGGAAAGATTTTACAATTTTTGGAGCATGATGTTAGGTGGTTCCTGTACGGTAACCTGACCAATTTTCAGGATTTTTCTATTGAGGGTTATTTTAACATACTAGTTTTACTTTGACCATATACTCACCAGTATTACTATGATTAAAAAACCTTGAGCAAGCCAACTGCCAGTAACTTAGGCCTGTATTCTAGCTACTCAGGTGACGAGAGCTCAGGATCACAGTTCAAAGTCAGCCCGGGCAGGAAAGTCTATGAAACTCTTAACTCCAATAAATTACCAAAACAGCTGGATGTTGAGCTGTAGCCTAGAAAAGCTCAGGGATTGCACCTAGGCCCTGATTTTGGGCCCCAGGACTGGCAAAAACAAAAACCGGAAGTGGACCCATGATTCAACTAGGTAGAGCTCTAGCCTTGAGCAAAAGAACTAAGGGATAGTGAGTGGCCAGGCCCTGAGTTCAAGTCCCAGGACTTGCACACATGTTCATGCATATGTGCACACATAAAAAGCCTAGTGTTGGTGGCTCATGTCTGCAATCCTAGCTGCACAGGCTGAGTTTTGAGGATTGAAGTTCAAACCCATCCCAGTCAGCAAAGTGTGAGATTCTTGTCTCCAATAAACCAGAAAACTGGACATGGCAATGTGACTCAAAGTGGCAGAGTACTAGCTTTGATCAGAAAGCTCAGGGACAGCACCTAGGCCCTGAGTTCAAGCCCTGTGACTGGCAAAAAAAAAAAAAAGAAAAAGAAAAAAGAAAAAAAGCAGAGCTATGTGTACCATCTACCCATACACAATGTAGTTCTTGTCTAGGAATATGTGGATATGTTTTAGTTTTGAACAGGTTCACTTGAGTTTGAGTGACTTTTTTTGGGGGGGGGGGTCAATCATATGGCTTGAACTCTGGGCCTGGGCACTGTCCCTGAGCTCTTCAGCTCAAGGCTAGTGATCTACCACTTGAGCAACAGCTCCACTTCAGATTTTCTAGTGGTTAATTGGAGATAAGAATCTCATGCATTTTCCTGTCTGGGCTGGCTTTGAACTGTGATCCTTTGATCTTAGCCTCCTGAGTAGCTAGGATTACAGGCCTGGCAAGTTTGAGTAATTTCTAATCAGAATGGTTTCATTTCTCTGTATTATATTTGGATGTTTTTTAATTTTTATTTTATTGACAAGGTGATGTGCAGAGGGGGTACAGTTACATAAGGTAGTGAGTACATTTCTTGTCATATTTGTTATACCCTCCCTTATTTTTCTTTCCCTTCTCTAGTTCAGGTAAGCATATATACAATATCCAGTGTACTAAAATCATATATAGTAACCACGTGGGGTACGCCAAAGGAAATTCACCTAGACCATTAAATGTAACGACAACAATAAAGTCCTCCTGTGTCCTTCTCTTGGAGTTCTTTTTGCTTATCCTTTGGAAAATTTTTCTTGATACCCAAATAAATGGACTACAAACAGCTTAATATTTAGTTACTTTTTTCTTAAGTAACATGAACTATGTACAGAGTGAAATGAGGCAAAGCATAATCTGGAGTATACTGAAGAATTATAGAATACCACACAACCATTCTATGTTGTTTCATCTTTGCTTTCAAACTATTTATGTAGTGTTACATTGGACAGCTTCACTATTAGACTTTCCTCTGACTCCAGTTTGTCCTTCGCCTGCCTCCTTGTATCATGGCACAGTGTTTTAATGATCACTCTGCTTGTGTACTCTTTTAGAGACTAGGTTCTGGAGCAGGCCTATGTGTCAGCAGTTAGCTATGCTATTTGGCCTGGGGAGACCAGTGAATATTTGTTACTCAATGAATGTGAGTGAACCATCAGAGCTGGGAGCCTGGCCTGCCTCACTGTGTGTCTCTCCATAGGTGCGGTACCACCTGATGCTGCACATCCAGATGCAGCTGTGTGAGCTCTCCCTATGGGACTGGATAGCCGAGAGGAACAAGCGCAGCCGCGAGTGCGTGGACGAAGCTGCCTGTTAGTACCTTCTGGGTTTGTAACACTTCCGTGAGAGAGTCTTCTCCAGCTAATGTAGGAATTGCCACCAGGAGCTATATGTTAAAAAGTTAGAAGCAGGGGCTGGGAATGGGGCTTAGTGGTAGAATGTTTGCCTAGCATGCATGAAGCCCTGGGTTCAAT
This sequence comes from Perognathus longimembris pacificus, assembly GCF_023159225.1. Taxonomy (NCBI): domain Eukaryota; kingdom Metazoa; phylum Chordata; class Mammalia; order Rodentia; family Heteromyidae; genus Perognathus; species Perognathus longimembris. The sequence goes on from NC_063161.1 coordinate 68,704,548, forward strand.
TCCTCAGCACCACATAAACAGAAAAAGCTGGAAGTGGCACTGGGTTCAAGTGGTAGAGTGCTAGCCTTGAGTAAATGAAGCTTAAGGACAGTGCCCTGGGTTGAAGCCCCAGGACTGGCAAAAAAAAAAAAAAAAAAAAAAAAAAATATATATATATATATATATATATATATATATATAAAAGTTAGAAGCAGAGTAACCAGACAAACCAAAAAAGCCAAAGAAACAATTGTGCTTATTTTGATATTCTTTAAAAAAAAAACAAAAACCCATAAACCAAAGTAGCAATTTAGACATTAAATTCCTTTGTGATGAAGAGCTGATTTTGTTGGTATTTTAATAGTACCATAATGGAATTTAGGAAAAGCATTTTGGATAAAGTTTTTGTTTGTTTTGCTTTTTACTGGAGCTTGAACTTAGGGCCTCATGCTCTTAAATGGCTTTTTTGGCTCATAGCTGGGGCTCTACCACTTGAGCCACATTTCCTCTTTTGTGCTTTTTGCTGATTAATTCTACTATAAGAGTCTCATGGATTTGTCTGCCTCGGCTGACTGAACCTCAGATCTCAGCCTCCTGTGAACTAATACCTGGCCTCTGTGTGTGTATATGTGTGTATGTGTGTATGCGTGTATGCGTTTATGCACGTGTGCATATATGCTAGTGCTAGAGCTTTAACTCTGGACCTGGGTGCTATCCTTAGCTTTCTCACTGAAGATGGGTGCTCTGCTGCTTGAGCCACAGGTCTACTTCTGGGTGTTTTTTTTTCTTGTTATTTTTTCTAATTGGAGATGAGACTTTCCTGCCCAGAATAACTTCAAAGTGAGGTCCTCAAATCTCAGCCTCCTGAGTAACAATTATAGACATGAACAATCAGCACCTAGCCATTGGGCCTTTAAATTTTTTTTTTCTAAGAACTGGGTGGTGGTTGCTCATGTCTGTAATCTCAGATACTTGGAAGGCTGAGATCTGAAGATCATGGTTCAATAACTACTTAGAAGAAGCTGACAATAGCACTGTGGTTCAAGTGGGAGAGAGCTAGTCTTGAGCAAAAGTAGTTCAGGGACAGCACCCAGACCCTAAATTCAAGCCCCAAGACCAGCACCAAAAAATTCTAAGAGACAACGAAATACTTGTTTTACTTTGTCAGTTTTTTTTTGTCTGTATTTCTAGGTTTTAGACCATTCTGGAGTACTGACATTGTTAAGAATTTAAATGTTGCCTCAATATCCAATTTGTATGTATTTGGAACCATGTTAACATTTAGATGTTAATGCAATGAAGTAAAATAGGGAAATGAGACTGTTATATTTCAATTCCAGGTCCTTACATTATGGCCAGTGTTGCAACAAAAATTTTTCAAGAATTGGTGGAAGGTGTGTTTTATATACATAACATGGGAATCGTGCACAGAGATCTGAAGGTAAGTGGGGCAGGACAACTAACAGACTATTTCTTTTGAGCATGGTTTCCTGATTGTGGGTCATTAAATTAGCCAATGTATCCTTATTTATTTCAGAATTTTTCATTAGTTTCATATGTCATTTTCCCACAGGTCCAGAATAAGAAACTCTTAGACCGAATTTAAAAGCAGTAATTTTGGGACATAAAATTCTGGCCAGGGACTTACACACCTATAATCCTAGGTACTCAGGCTGAGATCTGAGGATTTTAGCCTCTGGGCAGGAAAGTCTGTGAGACTCTTATCTTCAACTAACCACCAGAAAACTGCAAGTGGTACTGTGGCTCAAGTGGTAGAGTGCTAGCTTTGAGCAAAAGAAGCTCAAGGACAGTGCCCAGGCCCTGAGTTTAAGCCCCAGAAACAGCCTCCCACCCCCCAAAAAAGAAAGTTCTGCGTGGAAGATTAGCGGTGGTAGCTCACACGTATAACTCCAGCTATGTGGAGGGTGAGGATAGAGATCAAGGTTTGAGGCTAGCTTTGGCCAAAAGTTAACAAGACTCCCATCTCAACAAATAAGCCTGGAGTGATGGTGTATCTCAGTAAATCCCAGCTACAAGGCATAGGTAGGAGGACCATGGTCTGAGCATGGTCTAGGCAAAAATAAGAGACCCAATCTGAAAAATAAAGCAAGAAAGGACTAAGGGTATTGTTCAAGTAGTAGACTGTGTGTGTGTGTGTGTGTGTGTGTGTGTGTGTGTGTGTGTGTGTGTGTTTACATACGTATAATATGGAGACCCAATCTGAAAAATAAAGCAAGAAAGGACTAAGGGTATTGTTCAAGTAGTAGACTGTGTGTGTGTGTGTGTGTGTGTGTTTACATACGTATAATATGGAGTATGAATGAGTGCTGCTTTTCAGGTAGTAAGTGTGCTGAGTACAGCCAAACATAATCCATACTGCTAAATATGCTTAGAGTTGTCAGAAATGATCATTAGTATAGCCTTAGATAGAAAAATCTGTTTCTGGAAAAACATGATTATTTTGATGATTTGGCCAGTCCTGGGGCTTGGACTCAGGGCCTGAGCACTCTCTCTGGCTTCTTTTTGCTCAAGGCTAGCACTCTGCCACTTGAGCCACAGCGCCACTTCTGGCCATTTTCTGTATATGTGGTGCTGGGGAATTGAACCCAGGGCCTCATGTATATGAAGCAGGCACTCTTGCCACTAGGCCATATCCCCAGCCCCTATTTTGATGTTTTAAAATACAAGCATTCTGTTATTTTTGGTTGTTTGTTTTCCCTTGCGTTGGCACTGGTGCTTGAACTTGAGGTCTGCCTTTGCTCAGGTTTTTCACTCATGGCTGGCACTCCTACTAGAACCATACCTCCATTCTGGCTTTTTGCTGATTAATTGGAAATAAGAATCTCAAGGACTTTTCTATCTTAGCTGGCTTCGATTTAGATCCCACCCTTCTAAATAGCTGGAATTATAAGTGTGAAACACTGTTTTCTGGTTGTTTACTCCAGTTTTTAGCAAAGACTACTGAGAGAAAATATTCTCTTGCTTATTTTTTTTTAGGCAAAAACTAAATCATAAGAATGAAAGACACTTAAAAGAGAATTGAGGACTGTAAGAGTTGGTGTGCAAATCACTTTATTTTCTGGAAAAGGTTTTAGAACCAATAGTTTGTACACTGGGATGTAGGAGCAATGGGTTGAGCCTTTTTGGGTGCACATGTAGCCTGAAATGGAAGCTGGCAGTGCCTTGAGTGTCTCTGGTCCTTAGTGTAGGAGGTAACCTAAGTCATAATAGTAATACACTGAGTTCCATATTTTCTGGGGGAGAAGTTGCTGCAGGTGGTGTTTGTATTTCTCTCCGTAAATATTTCTGACATGTCGTTTACAGATGTCCTCCAGGGATAAAGGCTTTTGAGATAGGGTTATCAGGGTTTCCTTTAAGAGCTGGAATTCTGGCAGCATGATTCCTGTAGGTAGAGCTCCTTGCTTGTTGATCAGTCTTAGAGGGTAAGTGCGGCCCAGTAGCCTGGCAAGAAGCGTTGTATCTCTGAGGTTGGCACTGCGCTGAAGATACGCGTAAACCGGGGACTCTCCGTTCTTTGTTAAAATGTTCACGTTCGCCTCAAATTCCAGCAAGAGGTTGATGATTGCCTCTCTGCCCCCAAAACATGCCTGGTGGAGAGCTGTTTTCCCATCGTAGTCCTGGGCATTGACATTGGCTCCGTGAGTCAACAGCAGGCGGATGCAGCCCACCCCTGCCGCCAGCAGCTGGCCTGCTTTGCTCGATGCAGTGCGCACGGCCAGCTTCAGGGCTGTGTTTCCCGTGGAAGGAACAGCACAGTTCACATTGGCACCGCACACAATGAGTGTTTCCATCATGTCTTTATTCAGGATTTCTGCTGCCATGTGCAAGGGTGTCATGTTGGATTCATTCATGGCATTGACCTGGGCACCACTTTGGGCCAAAATGGAGAGGACTGGGTAGGTCCCATAGGTGATGGCCAAGTGGAGGGGTGAGTCTTTGTTGTCATTGTCTACACGGGCATTCACTTGAGCTCCGTGCTCACACAAAATGCGGAGGCACGTGACTGCATTGTTCTGGATGTCTGTGAGGATCCTGTGGACTCGGAGGCATGGCTTTGCCCAGGTGATGGAGGTAACCGGCCAGTGGAGCAGCATCAGGTGAAGCGTGGTGAGCCCTGCTGCCCTGCAAGGCATTTAGCACACATTACCCTGTGCCCCTCGCAGCAGCTCTGCGGGAAGAATTAGTGCTCACTGTGCAGAAGTGATTTGAAATAGGTGGTGCTAGGTAACTTCTCAAGGTGTCACGGGGTTTGGGGGAGGTCACTGCCTAGTGTGGCCTTACTTAAAGAGGTCTGAGCTCTGAACCTTAGCAGGGTCTGTGGCTCACCCCTTCTAGGTCTTCTAGGTCTGTGCTCCCTCTACCCTCTCAAACAAACTTGGTTATCTCTGTTTTTCCAGCACCTTGTCCAGTGCTGGGCTGGGTTACTGAGCCTTCAGTCCAGTTGTGTGGACTCAGGCATGACCTGTTAATTGAAGTGATCCATAGCACCCCGGACTCCATTCCCCCATCCAGTGGCCCCTTGCCTGTCGTGTGAGGAGCTTTGCCTGTGCTTGTCCTCAGCCCTCAGGGTTACTGCTGTGGGAAGAGAAGGTCCACCATGGACATCCAGCCATTCCCCTGCCCTGGGCTCCAGTTTGAGTTTATGCACATTTGTAGTGTGAAGCCCAGGGGCCCCTACTTACATTGGATGTCCAGCCTGATATGAGAGACAGAGCTGGAATCTCAGTGATAGAACTTGATAGAAATGGGGAGGGAAGAGAAGGTTGCGCTGAGGAATCTGGAGGGGGTTGGGGGGTGGGGGACAGGGCTTCAAGACCACTTGCAAAGCTGCAGCAGACTGGGCAGCCCATGTGGGCAGGATCTTCTCCCAGAACTTGTATTATTTTTATATTCTATATAAACCATACTCATTGATTGGGCACTTGGCACTAGGCCTTTGGTTTAGGTGTTAGGGTAGTCAGCAAGACATACTTCTTTCCTGAAACATATCTTCTAGTATAGGGTAATAGGAAAAAACCCTTGTATATTTGTTTAATCTTAGTTTTTGTACTTAGGTTGCTAACTATGAGAGTGCATTTTCCACAGTGAGAGTAACCGCCTGATCCTCAGTATGCATACGCCTGGCTTGCAGGCCAGTGCAGAAGTGGACACCCTCACCATAGAATCCTCTGTATAGTCCATAACCCAAGGAAGATGAGCAGTATATCACTTACAGTATCATGAACTTACTTACCTTACTTCTGGGTCAGCACCGTGTTTTAACAAGCAAAGCAAGCTCTGGGGCTTGTGATATTCAGTGGCCAGATGGATGGGGATGATGGACTGTGTATGCTGCAGGGAAAGCACAGTGCATTACAGGGGAGGGTGATGCATTCCACAGCACCTGCACCTGCCTCCTCAAGGGAGCCAAATGCCTCAGGACCACAATGATAGTGTTCCTTTAGTATGGGAAGTGCCTCTTTAAAAATTTATTTTTGCCAGTCCTGGGGTGTGGATTCAGGGCCTGGGCACTGTCCCTGGCTTTCTTTTTGCTCAAGGACAACACTCTAGCACTTGAGCCACAGTGCCACTTCTGGCTTTTTTCCCTTGCGTTGGCACTGGAGCTTGAACTTGAGGTCTTCTGCCTTTGCTCAGGTTTTTCACTCATGGCTGGCACTCCTACTAGAACCATACCTCCATTCTGGCTTTTTGCTGATTAATTGGAAATAAGAGTCTCAAGGACTTTTCTATCTCAGCCGGCTTCAATTTAGATCCCACCCTTCTAAATAGCTGGAATTATAAGTGTGAGACACCGTTGTTTATGTGCTGCTGAAGAATTGAACCCAGGGCTTCATGCATGCAAGACGAGCACTCTACCGCTAAGCCATATTCCCAGCCTCCAGTGCCTGTTTTTTTTTTTTTTTTTTCAATACAGTTTTAGGATTCTTTTTTTTTTTTTTTTTTTGGCCAGTCCTGGGGCTTGGACTCACGGCCTGAGCACTGTCCCTGGCTTCTTTTTGCTCAAGGCTAGCACTCTGCCACTTGAGCCACAGCGCCACTTCTGGCTGTTTTCTGTATATGTGGTGCTGGGGAATTGAACCCAGGGCTTCATGTATACGAGGCAAGCACTCTTGCCCCACTAGGCCATATCCCCAGCCCTATAGTTTTTAATTTGTAGCAGAGACACAGCAGCCCACCTAGTCTCCAATTCAATCTCCATGATTATGCTATTTCCTGTCCCTCCCCTTCTTCCCTTGTTTAAAGCTTCCAAGGTTAGATCAAGCCTCAAGATGAAGCTCAGGGCTTGAGCAGTTGCCTACATGCATGAGGCCCTGCATTTGATCCCTAGCACTGCACAAAAGGACTTAAACTAGTAAGATTTTAAAAAGAACTCTATTTTTTCACATGTTAACTTATGTCCACAACTAGATGGGGTATAGTTTATGGCAGTGCGTGCTTAACCTGTGAGAAGCCCTGGGCTCAGTCTCCAACACCAAAGCTGTAACAGCCCGAACTAAACATAAATCACAGGATTCTTCAACAAAGCCACTTTTTTTTTCTGCCCAGGTTATAAGATGATCAGTCACCCCTAAATCTGGTAGATATCTGTCTTCCCTTGAGATCTCATTAAGGTTCAGTCAGCTCATTAGTCTAAAAAGGTTTCAGCTCTGACAGTCTTAGGAGCAAGGCACAGGTGTTGATCACTGAACCAACACACTGTTGCACTTGACTTCCATAAACTGAAGCAACGTTTCAGCAACCCACCCTGAGGAGCGACAGCATCAAACCACACTTGTGATGCAAACCACGTGGGATGTGTTTTTTTCCTCTTTCACTGCAGTAACTTGGTACCCAATGAATTTCAAAGTTTTTTTTCTTCCTTTTTCCCCCCTAATCCTAGGGTTTAAACTCAGGACCCGGGTGCAGTCCCTGACCATTTTTGCTCAAGGCAAGTGCTCTACCAATTGAGCCATAGCTTCATGTCCAGCTCAGTGCCCCATGCTTGTTACCAGAGGAGCCACACCCTGGTCCTTAGAACCTGTTTTACAAAATGGTTTATAAAACTTTAAAAAAGAAACAACACTAAAACTTTCAATCATTGATTCTTGGGAAGACCTCAAAATGGAAAAATGAATGGTAATTACCATGATATTGCTTAGTCCTTTTATTTATTTATTTTGCCAGTCCTGGGGCTTGAACTCAGGGCCTGGGCACTGTCCTTGAGCTCTTTTTGGTCAAGGCTAGCACTCAACCACTTGAGCCACAGTGCTACTTGTGGCTCTTTCTGTATATGTGGTACCAAGGAATCGAACCCAGGGCTTCATGCACACTAGGCAAGCACTTTTCCAGTAGGCCAAACTCCTGGCCCACTTAGTGTTTAAATTAGCCAACAGGGTGATAGACAGTTGTTGTTAAAGCTTTGCCAAGATGATATTATCAGCAGTCAGGCTGCATTTTCAGGGTTTTAAAGATACTGAAGCACATGTTCTATCTGTGATTAGCACAGCTGTTTATGCCAGCTCTTAAAAATACATAGAAGGGCTGGGAATGTGGCCTAGTGGCAAGAGTGCTTGCCTCGTATATATAAAGCCCCGGGTTTGATTCCTCAGCACCACATATATAGAAAAGGCCAGAAGTGGCACTGTGGCTCAAGTGGCAGAGTGCTAGCCTTGAGCAAAAAGAAGCCAGAGACAGAGCTCAGGCCGAGTCCAAGCCCCAGGACTGGCAAAAAAAGGAAAAAAAAAAATATATATATATAGTGGGTTTATATCGTGACTGCAAGATAAAGGGGGAAAAGGTGCAAAAGAAAAGATAGCTTCCTTTTTTTAAAAAAGAAAGTTAAAGATGAAGGCAATGATCACATAAAATTTAGGAATGAACATATATATATGTATTATGTATTTTATATATATATGTATGTATGTATATATTGGTAGGTTGTAGGGCTTGAACTGGACTTGGGCGCTGTCCCTGAGCTCTATTGCTCAAGGATAGTGCTCTGCCACTTTGAGCCATGGCACTACTTCCAGTTTCTGGCGGTTAATTGGAGATAAGTGTCTCATGATGTTCTTCACTGGGCTGGCTTTAAACCACAATCCTCAGATCTCAGCCTCATGAGTAGCCAGGCTTGCAGGTGTGAGCCACCAGCACTGCTGTCCTGAACAAGTACATTCTTTAGCCCAAGCAGCTCTAGTTTTTTCTTCCCTCAGTTTGGGTGTGGTGAGTGGAAGCAGGTCTTGTGGACCAGGCTTTCTCTAGCTGGGCTGGCAAGGCATGGGGAGACAAGTGACTGGCTGTAGAGATCACTGCATTAGGTCATGCTCTGCCTTGAGCTTCTGTTTTCCTAAAAGCAGCTAGGCAGGAGAGTACCTGGCTCAGAAGTAGTCTGTAGCTGGTGGAGTTGGACAGAATGGTCAGTGGCTGGTTGACTGGGTGGTGCCTGAGGAGTGCCGTGATGGTCAGGCAGTCTTCTTTGATTATGGCTTCATAGAGTTTGGTGTGCAGAGCAATGACTGGGTTATCCTCCAGCGACTTGGCCCTGTCTACCACCAGGCTTCTGCTCCCCCTCTTGGTTATATTTCCCATGGGAAAATCTGAGCAGCGTGGACTTAGAAGGAAGGCGGGAAGACTGTTAAGAAATTGGTCTCTTCTGGTTTCCATGATGATCCTTTGGGCTTGGTTCTAGAACAGTTCTAGAACTGTTGACAATTGGACTCATCAACATAGCTCTCCTTTTGTTTTGTTTTGTGCTGGTCCTTGGGCTTGTATTCAGGGCTTGGACCTTGTCCCTGAACAGAAATTTTCTGTTCAAGCAACAGGTCCACTTCCAGCGTTTTTGGACAGTTAATCGGAGATACAGGTCTCATGGACTTTACCTGCCTTTGCTGGCTTTGAACCACGATCCTCAGATTTCAGCCTCCTGAGTAGCCAGAATTTACAGGTGGTGCCTAGCTCATAGTTCTTTTTTTATTTTTTTTCTTTTGAGCCAAACAGTTTCAGGTTTTGGTTCCTTGATGACAATATTTAGGCTTAGGAAAGCCTAAATGAAAACATTCAGACTCATTTCACACCTAAGAGTGTTAATTTTTCTTTCATTGTCAACTGTTATTCAAGCAACTAACAAAACTGACTAAATAAAAATGATTATACTTAAAAGCTACTTTTTGGGGGGTGGGGGAGTACTAATAGGAGTCTTTTTGTTACTTTTCCAGTGCCCGTGGTACTGGGGCTTGAACTCAGAACCTCACACTCTTACCTAGCTTTTGGTCAGGCTGGCACTTTACCACATGAGCCAGATCTCCACTTGTTCTTTTGCTAGTTAAATGGCAATCTCTTGGATTCATTCACCTGGACTGGCTTTGAGTCACAGTCCTTAGATCTCTTCCTCCTGCATTGCTAGGATTATGTTTTGGTTATATTTTGAGATAGGGTCTTGTTTCTCACGTTGTCTGTACACACTTTAGCCCTGATCTGCCTACTTTAGGCAGGTGACAGGTGTGCCTGGAAGTGAAACCTTCCCATTCTCAGTTTCCCACTTGGGATGAGGACAGATGCACAACACTGCACCCACCCATAGCTTAAGAGAGTCTCATGAGCCCTTTCTGCCAGGCTGGCCTCAAACTGAGATCCTTCTATCCTCAGCCTCCCAAGTAGCTAGAATTACAGGTGTGAACCACTAGCACCTGGCTAAGAATTTTTACATTTTAGCAAAATCTTTCTTCCCCCAGTGTAGGTACAGTTTTACTAGTTTAGCAATCCAGTGGGATGTTTTGGGTTGTTTGGCTATATACTTTCAAAGTGTGAGCTAATGGCTCTCAAGCCTGGCTAATATAGAATCATCTGGGAGCAAAGTTGCCAGGTGGTAGTGGCGGGTTCATGCCTATCATCCTACCTATGGGGGAGGCTGAGATGGGAGGATTGAGATTCCAGGCTATCACTGCTTGTTGTATGAAAATTAAGGAACTATCTTGTTTGTTTATAGCCAAGAAATATATTTCTTCATGGCCCGGACCAGCAAGTAAAAATTGGAGACTTTGGCCTGGCTTGCACAAATATTATACAGAACTCAGGCTGGACGAATAGAGATGGGAAAGGTAAGGGTCTGGTTTGTTTGTTTTTTCAGTTTTGCATAAAAAGAGACATGGTTGAACAATGCCACTATTTATGAACTTCCTAGACATTGGTCAACAAAGCTCCAATAATGAGGAAAGGCAACTGTTGTTTCCTTAGTTGCTCCAGTGCCAGTATTATAAGGGTCCCTCAAGGTGGATGATGAGGTTTAACAGGTGGTTTTTTAAATTGTAGGCTTGCCAACACATACTTCACAAGTGGGGACTTGTCTGTATGCTTCACCAGAGCAGTTGGGAGGATCGGCATATGACGCCAAGGTAGTGTTGGTTCCTTTCTGCCCTTGTGTTCACCTTTCCTGTGGCTGCCAGTAGCCCACAGCATTCCAAATGCAGAGTCCTGCATGTGATCCAGAAGCAACTGCCCAAATAAGGACACTCACTTTGGGCTGGGAGCGTGGCTCAAGTGATAGAGCGCCTGCCTAGCAAGTACGAGGCTCTAAGTTCAATTCTGGTACTGTCAAAAATAGTAAAATTAGAGCTGGGTGCCAGACTCCTGCCTGCAATCCTAGCTACTAAGGAGGCTGAGACCTGTGGTTTGTGGTTCCAAGCCAGCCCACATAGAAAAGTCTGTGAGATTCTTATCCCCAATTAGCCACCAAGAAGCTGGAAGTGGAGCTATTACTCAAGTGGTAGTGTTAGCCTAGAGCACAAAAGCTCAGGGACTGCCTGGGCCCCCCAAGTTCAAGCCCCAGGTCTGGCACCATAAAACAGAAAAAAAAAAAAAAAAGATTCACTTTTGAACTGATTCAGCATGTGCTGCCCTTTTTTCCACTTTACAGTTTTTGAATCAGTAGGTGTCAGGCATTGTTTCTGGAATGAATTTGCACTTTAAAAGTGGCCCTGTTTTCTCAAGAGCCTGGAGCACCCAGAAGCTGGCCTCCTTCTGACTTTTATTAAGGTTAAGTAAATAGGTGCTACAGGGAAGCCTTTCACTCCCTTCTACAGACAATGATGACATTCTTAAGTGTCACCTCCTGTTATTCCTCCAAGAAATAGTCATCTTTTTTTATTTCTTTTAAAAAACAGGTCTAGCTAGGTAACCCAGGCTGGCCTCGAATTCACAGTCCTCCTTTCTCCACCTCCTCAGTTTGGGGATTTACAGGCTCTTAAAGGAAATCCTTTCTTCAATATAACAGCCTAAGGTTTTCTTTTTTTTTTTTTTTTTTTTTTTTTTTTTTTGCCAGTCCTGGGCCTTGGACTCAGGGCCTGAGCACTGTCCCTGGCTTCTTCCCGCTCAAGGCTAGCACTCTGCCACTTGAGCCACAGCGCCGCTTCTGGCCATTTTCTGTATATGTGGTGCTGGGGAATCGAACCCAGGGCCTCGTGTATCCGAGGCAGGCACTCTTGCCACTAGGGCATATCCCCAGCCCAGGTTTTCTTATTTTTGATGAACCATTTGGTTCCTCAGCAACGGACCAAGAGTTGTTAAAAAAAATTCATGACTGTATTCAAAAGACTGTTTAATAAAAACAAAAACAAAAAACCTTCCTAAACAGGTTTTCTGCAGTTTGTATGTTAACCAAGAATGCTTAATTATGGCTATGGACAGAGGTTGGCTGGAGTGGGATCTGACCTCCCCTGTCTCTGGCAGATGGGAGCTCATGTTGTTGCCCAGCTGAGTCTAGATCGTCAGAGGGTGGGGAAGACCAAAGGCAAGGACACTGCCCTTCATGCACCATTGATCTGCAGGCCCATTCAGTTCCCCTTTGGGCACTAGAGGGATGGGTTGCAACCATTCCAGTCACTTCTTGCTTGAGGCTGACACCTGCCTCTGAGGCATGAGCCTTTCTGCTGACTTGTCATCTTGACAGGACCTCTTAAATCTTCATTCTTACAAACCTTGCCTATGGGGCTGGACACTGTGGTGCACACCTGTAATCCTAGCACTCAGGCAGTAGGATCAGGAGTTCAGGACAGTGTAGGCTATATAGGGAGACCCTGTCTCAAAAAGATAAGCAACAAAAAAGAACCTTGCTTGAGAGGCTGTACACTGCTGTGAAATGTCCTAACTGCATATTGCCTCCGTTTGCAGTCAGATATGTATAGCTTGGGTGTGATCTTGCTGGAGCTCTTTCAGCCATTTGGGACGGAAATGGAGCGGGCCTCAGTTCTCACAGGCATCAGAGCAGGCCGGATACCTGATTCCCTCAGTAAGAGGTGTCCAGTGCAAGCCCAGTACATCCAGCACCTGACCAGGAGAGACCCCTCCCAGAGACCTTCTGCCTTGCAGCTGCTGCAGAGCGAACTGTTCCAAACGGCTGGAAATGTATGTAACTTTTTTTTTTTAATCCTGGGGAAAATAGGAAGCTTAAATTGAATTTGTTAAAATTGGGAATCCTATTTCATGGAAAACAGTTGAGCCTTGGATATGGTTTTTGGAAATAAAATGGTGTATCCTGTTCTCACAGTTCACTATGTATGTCTAGTACTAGTATGCACCACTGGCACACCCGGATTCTTGTTCAGATGAGCAAGCCAGCAAGTGAGCCGGCCCACTGGCTGCAGTCTGTGCTGCTCTAAAATAATAATACAAGCTTCCTTGTCCAGCCTCATCGAGCTAATTATGCTAGAGAAAGGTTTTATTTTTCCTTTCTAGCCATGGTGAAGAACCTTTTCTAGATTATTATGCAAGTAACTTCCTAGTCAAAAGAGACACAGGCTTCATAATTCTGAGGCCTGGGAACAATGGTGGCACAGGTGACTTCAGAGCCCTCAGCGTTCACAGCCAGTGGAGTTACCTGAGTCCCATAGGACCCGGCCCCAGGGCTGCCTATCCCTTCCTCTTTCCTGATGTGTGGCTGCAGTGTCAAGAACAATTCCCTGCAGATAGACTATTCCTCTAGAAACTTCCGAAGATACAATTACTTGATTCAGATCCTCTTAATGCCTTGCTTGGTATGTTGTGTGATGCACAGCGTCAGGACTGCCAAACCTGCACGTTAGCAGGATTCCTAGGTGGTTTCCACACAGTGTGAACAGCAGGATATGAGGGTGGCTCACCCCGCCTGGTCGACAGGCCAGCTGCTGAAAGTCCTCTCCAGTCCTGCAGGCTAGTAGTGAAAGAGAAATCTGGGAGTCGTAGTGCCTTTAAACAAACCAGCTCGTGACACTGTCCAAAAAGAAATGTACTCATGGCCTGACTTGTATAACTAACTCCTCTGTACATAATAGCAAAAATAAACATACATAAGTTCTAACCCCTCCCACCCCCCAAAAAAACACCAGTTCATGCCGGACACTGGTGGATCATGCCTATAATCCTACCTACTCCAGGCTGGTATCTGAGGATTACGGTTCAAAGCCAGCCCAGGCAGGAAAAGTTCTTGAAACTCTTTGTTCCAATTATCCACAAAAACAAAACAAGCCAGAAATGGACTTGTGGCTCAAATGGGAGCAAAAAGAGCTCAGGGACAGTGACCAGGCCTGGAGTTCAAATCCCAGGACCAGCACAGGAACAAATAAAAAAATAGGCTGATACATGGCTCAGTAGGCCTAGCATGCTTAACACCTCCAATTTAGTAAGGAATGACCTATAGCTTGGATTTGTTTTAAATTTAAACCAAGGATGATTTCTCCTCCTTTTTCACCATCTTCCCAGATGGAATGAAAAGGCCACTTCTCAAGCAGTTTTTGGCACCTTCAGCCTCAGAATGGAACCTTCCAAACACTAGAGTCCCCGTGTCCAGGAAAGGGGAAAAGGAACTTTGCCAATGATAATGACCACAGCAAAAGCAAATAATAATATTAATAAGAGTTAAGAAAAATACAAGAAATAATAAACAAAAAAAAATAATAAAACCCAGCACTAGGGCTGGGAGTGTGGCTCAGTGGTAGAGTGCTCGCTTGGCATACATGAAGCCCTGGGTTCAATTCCTCAGCACCACATAGACAGAAAAGGCTGGAAGTGGTGCTGTGGCTCAAGTTGCAGAGTGCTAGCCTTGAGCAAAAGAAGCCAGGGACAGTGCTCAGGCCCTGAGTTCAAGCCCCACAACTGGAAAAAAAAAAAAAAAGAAAGAAAAAACACACCACCACTAGGACTATGAGAAGTGGAAAAAGTGGCAGACATGGCGGCAGCAGCACATGTGACCTAATGATACAGTGACCGCAAAGAACAGTCACCTCTTCATCGCTGTCTGTATACGGGGAAGGGGGAGCACGGCACACGATGTGTTATGCTCATTGCCAGCGCCTGGCAGCCTGACGACCACCTGTGTATTCAGGAAGAGCTTTTTTTTTTGGCCAGTCCTACTTGGACTCAGGGCCTGAACACTGTCCCTGGCTTCTTTTTTGCTCAAGGCTAGCACTCTGCCACTTGAGCCACAGCGCCACTTCTGGCCATTTTCTGTATATGTGGTGCTGGGGAATTGAACCCAGGGCTTCATGTATACGAGGTAAGTGTTCTTGCCACTAGGACATATCCCCAGCCCCCAGGAAGAGCTTTTTTTTAATGGAGCTTAAAATTTTCTCTTCATAGGTGAATCTCACTCTACAGATGAAGATAATAGAGCAGGAGAAAGAAATTGAAGAATTGAAGAAGCAGCTGAGCCTCCTTTCTCAGTCCAAAGAGGTCAAGGGCTGACCTTGTACATCTATAGATTATCCTAAAGTGGACTTACACTCAATGTAATCAACCAGAATGTACATTTTCAGTCTTTACTGGAGAGTTTATGGTATGATTCCTACTATATTTAGCAGGCCTGTACAAGACTTATTAAAGATGTAAAAATATCTCCACTGTCTCTTCCTTGACATCTATGACCCAACTGCTCCAAAGTGAACCTGTTCTGTCCTCTTCTCTCCTTCCAAGCTTCTATTCCTGTTGCTGTCCTTAAACACTAAGAACCCTTCAGAAGGTTCTGCTGAAGTCTACTGTACTTCCTCCCCGTCACTGCCCATAGCAGGTTCCCATTCTGACAGCTGCCAGTCTTCCAGTCCTTTCACACTGGTGTCAAAGCCACTTTCCAGAAACACCATATCACTTAACTTTTCGGATAGGGTCTTGCCTTTGCCTTGGTCTGGCTATGGACTGTGATCTTCCTACTTTTAACTCCTGTGAGGGTGAGGCCTGTTGGCTGAGATGGTCTTGCTAATATTTTGTTCTTGCTGGCTGTGACCTATGAGCTCCTGATCCCTGCCTCTTAAGTAGCTGGGGTTGCAAACAAACTATTGCATTCAACCCAAAGTTCAGCCTCTTAGCCCAGTGTACCACATTCAGCCTTTCTGTCTCTTCTCTTACTTCCAATTCTGCACCATCTACAACCATGTGCATGGTGAACTGGGGAGCAATTTCAGAGTACCAGAGATACCCTTCCTGCCTTTTTCCATGGTCCTATCCCACTATGCTCTCCCCACTCCCAATCAGAGGCAACAATCAGTATCCCCAAGTCATGGTATGTGTTGCATGTCAGTTTGGTTAAGTTCAAATAAAATGAGTCCCACAAGTTACATGGTGCTTTTATTGATAATGTGACAATTGGCCTAAATAAAAACATTTGGTTCTAACCCAAGTCCCTGTCCTGACAATAGGCGGGAGGAGCACCACTGTTCCACGAGCCCGTGCTGGCATCAGTGGAGGAGCGCCAGCGCAGTGCTGAAGGGGACAAGGTTTCCACAGGAGCGCAGCCATCGCTGCACATTGGCAGGGGCCGGGCCGCAGCCTTCGGTCTGCTGGAGCACAGACCATAGCACCACGTCAGCCACGGTGAGCTCCTGCCCCACCAGCCATGGACTCTTGCCAAGGGCAGAGTTCATGGAGCGGAAAACAGCTGCTTTTTCTTTGCTGCTTCCCTCTTTGAGCTGAAACATGGCGATATCCACCCAGCTATCTATGAGGGTTAAATTGACTGCGTTGTGCTTCTGGCCAAACAGAGAGAAGAGGAACCGTGCGATGTTCCCTTCCCCTTCGATGGGGCACATCGTCTGGACGCTGAACTTCATCTGAGTCTTGGGCACTGGAAGGGAAAAATATGGCCATGTAGTGTTAGTGTGAGCCGGTGCTTGCAGAGGAAGAAGTCTCTGGAGTCACAAACTGACAAGGCAGTGTGTTTACAAGAACCTTGCTTTTTTCACCTGTCTTTAGGAGGTTTGATAGTTGAGTGTCTGAATTCAAACTAGATGTTAAAAACAGTCCCTGGCAGCACAGCAACAAAGGCCTAATATTTGTCATCTACAGAGAACTCAAAAAACTAACCCTCTCCAAACCCAGTAAACCAATTATTAAATGGGCAAAGGAACGAAAGAGACCTAACAGGAGAAGAGATAAAAATGGCAAAGAAACATATGAGGAAATGTTCAACATCCCTGGCAGTAAAGGAAATGCAAATAAAAACCCTGAGGTACCACCTCACCCTGGTTAGAATGGCCTATACTCTGAACTCAGGCCACAACAAATGCTGGAAGGGGTGGGGGGAAAGAGGAACCCTTCTCCATCATTGGTGGGAGTGAAATTAGTACGACCACTTTGGAGAACAGTATGGAGGTTTCTCAAAAAGCTCAATACAGACCTACCCTATGACCCAGCCATACCACTCCTAGGCATCTATCCTGAACAGCAGGTCTCAGGATATCATGAAGACATCTGCCCATCCATGTTTATCGCTGCACAATTCACAATATGGAAACAACCCAGATGCCCCACTACAGATGAATGGATTCAAAAAATGTGGTACCTATACACAATGGAATACTACATAGCAATTAGAAATGATTAAAATATTGGTATTCGCAGGGAAATGGTCAGAACTTGAACAAATAATGTTGAGCGTGACAAGCCTAGAACACAGAGAATAAAGGGGCATGGTCTCCTTCATATATAACTGTTAGGGATGGGAGTGGAGGGATGACGACAGAAGAGACCAGGTCTGTAAAACAACAAACTTCTTTTCACATGGTATTTCCACGTTTGGGTCAGCGACTTTACATTATGTATCTAAAACCAAACAACTACTAAACATTAAAAAGGTCTAGAATAGACCTATCAGTGAGTGGATCACAATAGCTCAACAGCTAAGTACACATATAAAACGAGGATAAGCAAAAACAACTCCAAGAGAAGGACACAGGAGGATTCTATTGTTGATGTTACGTTTAAAGTTCTAGGTGAACTTCCTTTGGCATACCCTACGTGGTTACTGTATGATTTTGGTACACTGGATATTGTATATATGCCTACCTGATTTAGGGAAGGGAAAGAAAAATGAGGGTGTAAGATATCACAAGAAATGTACTCACTGCCTTATTATGTATCTGTACCCCCTCTGCACAACACCTTGTTAATAAAATTAAAAACAACAACAACAAAAAAAAACTAGTCCCTGGGAACTGGGTGGCTCATGCCTATAATAGCTTCCCTAGCTACTAGGGAAGCTGAGGTCAGGATGGTGGTTCAAAGCCAGCACAGGCAGGAAAGTCTGTAAGTCTTCAATTAATCACCAAAAAGCCAGAAGTAGAGCTGTGGCTCAAGTGGTAGAGTACCAGCCTTGACAAAGGGACAGCTTCCAGACCTCAAGTTTAACCCCCAGGGCTGGCACAAAAACAATAAAGCACTCACCCAGCATTTCAATGCTTAGGCTGGGCACTCCATCCTCCAGTGCTCTCCTTACGTGTGGCCAGTTAAAGAATCACTGTATGTAAAGTAAACTGATGGAAGCTGGTGGCTCATGCCTATAGTCCTAGCTACTCAAGGCTGAGATCTGAAGATTGTGGTTCAAAGCCAGCCCAGGCAGGAAAGTTGGTGAATCTCATCTCCAATTAACCACCAGAAAACCAGAAGTGGCTCAAAGTGGTAGAGCACTATTCTTGAGCAGAAAAACTCAGGGACAGCACTCAGGCCCTGAATTCAAGCCCCATGAGCAACAAGAAAAGAAGATAATGCTAGTGGTCCTGGAACCAGTTTTGACTGAGGATGGCTGAGAACCGCTCCTGCTACTGTGCCTGGACAGGACCCTTTCCCACAAGGCTCAGAATTCCTCCTGTAACTCGCTCAGAGACCCTTTCCACCCTAAGCTCCAAGAACAAGGGGACCTGGCATCCAGTCATCACTGCTGTCCTGGGACCACCAATTACAGGCTTGCTACAGTTAGTGGACTGGAGCTGTGGGCAAACACCTGGAACCTGTCTGCCATGAAAAATGTCCTGTTCCTTGCCTTCCTGTCTAGTCTCGCAGTCAAGCAGGCCTCTGTACTTACCATTCTTCCAAATTAAAGTGAAGCCCAGCTGGTACTCGTGACGGGGCTGTTTTCTGGTCTGTTCCCCAAAGCACTTGAGAAGGTTCTCAGGGACGGTTTTGACTGATGAGTGCGTATGCACGGTGGACAGGACCCGGTAGCGCTCACACAGCAGCCTGTGCAGCACCAGCAGGGAGAGAGGAGGGGAGGCCGGATTTGCATTGATCACAATGTCCTTCAGTGCCCCATAATCCTGAGAGAGAGACCAGAACAATGGACCAACAATGGCACAGATGTAGCTGGGCATTGTGGCTCACGCCTTTAATCTTAGCTACCTAGGAGGCTGAGATATGAGGATCATGGTTCAAAGCCAGCCTGGGCAGAAAGTCTGTGAGACACATCGTCAATTAACCACCAAAAAGCCAGAAGTGGAGTTGTGGCTCAAGTGGTAGAGCACCAGCTCAGCACCTAGGCTCTGAGTTCAAGCCCCAGGACCAGCACAAAACAAACAAGAAACACACTCTTTGTTCCATCTTTGAGAACTACAAGATCAAGGCAAATATCACAGGGATACGATATTCTTGGCACCAACACACAAGCACATCTCCCACCTTTCAAAATAAGCATACCTTCCCAAGCACTGAGTTCAAGTCCAGGGCACTGGTGCTCAAAGCTGGGGGCTCGTACGCCGGCAAGATGTTTGTCACGTCTATGTCCGCATCTGGTGTGTGAATCATCTTGGAGAGGCCATCAACTGCCGCCTTCAACTCATACAGACGCTTCAAAATATCATCTTGGCGGGATTCAAGAGCTTGAAGAGATGGGTCAGATGTTTCCTAAAGAGATCAGTATGCAAGCAGTCATTGCTTCCCACCTCAGAGAGGCTGGTCTAAATGTGATCACCATGTGTCTAACTTTGTGCCAGGCATCCACTCAGCCACCATGCTTTAAAATCCATGGGGAATTATCTCCATTTTCCCCTGTCCAACAGGTTCTTCAAGGGAGCCCACTGGTGACTAATTGTTATCACAGGTGATTGAGTGGAAGAACAGACAACAATGAAAATGAACACAAATCCTAAGTCATTCTTTATTACTTCTTTGTGTGTGAGTGAGACACCTAGACTGAACTTGAGACCCACCTGCCTCAGCCTCCCAAATGCTAGAGTCAGCACCTGTCATGGTTGGTGCTCCATCACTTGAGCCATGCCTCCACTTCTAGCCTTTTGCTAATTAACTGGAGATAAGATTCTCTCATATTTATATGCCCAGGCTGGCTTCAAACTGAGACCCTCAGACCTCAGCCTCCTGAGTAGCTAGAACTATAGGAGTGATCCACAGCACTTTATCCCTTAATTT
This sequence comes from Perognathus longimembris pacificus, assembly GCF_023159225.1. Lineage (NCBI taxonomy): Eukaryota > Metazoa > Chordata > Mammalia > Rodentia > Heteromyidae > Perognathus > Perognathus longimembris. The sequence continues at coordinate 68,724,180 of NC_063161.1, forward strand.
TAAAAGGTAAGGTCTCACTCCTAGGCTGTGAACTCTTGGGCTCCAGTGGTCTTCTTGCCTCAGCCTCCCACCATGCCAGGCACCTTTCACATTAATCATAGACTAATTAAAAATACTTGGCTTAAATGAGTAGAAGAAAGATGGAGGGAAGGATAGTGAGAATGTAAGCAACCAAGAACACAATTTGTGTTGCTCTTGTGTGCCCTGAATAATGACACACTTCATTTCTAATTATCTGTCCGCCCATACCATTAGCATCTGCTAGAATAGCAGTACTCCATGTTTCCTAAATCAGAAGTTCACAGATCAAGGCTGGTGTGGTGATGCATGCCTGTAATCCCAGTAGTTTAGGAGGTGGAGCTGGGAAGACTGAAATCAGAAGTCATCCCTGGGCAAATATATGAGACCCGCTCTCTTCTGAAAAACAAAAATAAAGCAAAAAGATCTGGTGGCATGACTCTAGGCCATTCAAAAAGTTCCAAGGTCAAATCTCAGAGGAAGCAAGGCTTAAGACTTCAAGCAAAACTTGGCTGCAGACAAAGAGATGCCTTCTCCACTCTGGGCTTGCTTTCTGGTTTGCTGGGATTGAACTGGACTATGTCTGTGCAGCGGTGAAGGGCCACTGAACCACAGCTATCATTTCTGTCTTAGCTCTGTGGTGAGACAACTTGTGAACATCCGAGTTTCAAACTAACCTTATCTGCAACTGCTTCCAATCCAGAGGGAAAGGCATTAGGACAAAGTGAAGTACGTAATCACAGAGATGATCTGTCCTCCTATTTCCTGTTAGAAGGTTTGGGATGTTTCTCCAGCTAGAAACCTCGTGTATATGTTTTCAATTGATAAATGAAAGACTTAAGGAGTAAATACTTACAAAAGAGGCTATCACAATAAGTCAGAAAACAAGAAAAGGAGTAATTACACCTAGATTACACCTGTAATCCTAACCACTCAGGAGGCTGAGATCTGAAGAATGGAGTTCAAAGCCAGCCCTGACAGGAAAGTCTGTGAGACTCTCATCTCCAATTAAACACCAAAAATCTAGAAGTAGAGCTGTGGCTTAAATAGTAAAGAGCCAGTGTTTAGTGAAAAGGCTCCCAAGCCAAAATACTGCCCCCCCCCCCAAAAAAAAGAGCTGCATGCAAGGTGGCAAGTGCCAGGAATCATTTTCCTCAGTATGTTGAGGGTATAAATCGGTATTAAGACTTTGGAAACAGGATTGTAGGCTGACTTCAATCCCCAGTTAACCAACAAAAAAGGCTTTGAAGGCCTGATTAAAATAATAAAGAGTCAGCAGCAAGTATGACCCTGAGTTCAAACCTCAGTCGGGAGATGTGGGTCTGGGAATTAGGAAAGGGGAATAAAAGCATTCGCTGCAGAATTACTCATACAGTTGCAATCAATGACTCAAAGTCATGTGTACAAAAAGCTGATAGCTATAGCAGACTATAAAAGCCAAGGCCTTTGGGGAAAATGTTCTAAATGGGAAGAGCGGCAGTGCTGGCAATGTTTATCAGTCAACCTGGAAGGTGGCGACCCTGCGATAGTTGGCTCTGTAAATTCCTCAAAAATGAGCCACTGGTGCGTTACTCTCATATGGGGTACAATTTCTCTGTATAAAAGTTTAAGCAGTCACATGACAAAAAAAGAAAAGCTGGGAAGACCTCATAATAGGTAAAAGTAAAGATATCCCTGTCAGCCTGGCCTGGGATAATTAAAACTGGCACAAGCCAGATGGAACCACACGCGCCTAAAGCCAGGAAAACCAGAGCCAAGACTTCCGCGGCGCTAGCGAAATGGGCAGGTGGGGGCGGGGCACGGCCCAGCTACTGCAGCGCCGGCGCACTAGGCAGATGGGGGGCGGGGCACCGCCCCGTCAGGCTTCCGCGCCTGCGCACTGGGCGGGAACCGCACACTCCTACCTGCACGTGGCCCGCATGGGTCGCGGGGTTGCCAGTCCTGCCGTGCACGTTGGGGAGCCGGTACATGCAGGTTGGAAGCTCTACACGCAGAGGTGCGCCGTCCCCGTGATAGGGTTTTACCTGGTACATCGGCATCGCGAGGACCAAAGGAAAGAAGGTGGGCGAAGGAGACGAACGCTCACAAACCGTCAGAAGACGCCACGCACGGCTGCCACCCTCTTTCGTACTTGGCTGCTGGCGTAACGAAAAGAAAAATGCAGTCCATGCACTCTAATTGGCTCAGATTTTCTGACGTCATGCGCTCGACCTTTGATATAGCCAATCAGCGAGAAGAACGACTGGGAACTATTTGTTGCCCCGCCCGGAAGGGGACGGAGATCTGTGTCAAAAGCAGCCAATCAGCTACCACGAGAGGCAGCCCTTGTGGAAGAGGCGGCCGGAAGAAATCCCCGGGTCTCCCAGAGGCGGGTGGCACTCGGAGTCCATGGAGCTAGCCGGGGGTCCGAGGTGAGCCGGGCTCCCTCGCGGTGTCCTCTCTGGGGTTCACGACGTCCCATCTCCCCGGAAAAGGACCGGAAGTGGGCGAGGCGAACCCACAGCACTCGGCCTTGAACTGGGTCCTCAGCGTTCCGGGCCCGGTGCGGGGAAGGAGGCCGGAGGAGATGGGTGCCGGAGTTGCCCCTGTCCGCGTCCCTGGGCGGGGGCGGGAAAGTCGGCGCACCGGAGTTCAGGGTTAGTCCCACCCAGGACTGCTGCCCCGTGAAGTCTTGAGTGAAATCCCTGTAGACTGACTTCCTTTCCTTTCTCTTTTATTTGGTGCCTGTCTGGCAGGCACGCAAATTTGGCCGATTTGCAAGTGTTTTCTTTCTGCATGTGATTTTTGGCAGACAAGCCACAACGAAATACAGTGGAAATCTGTGGCCTGCCTTTCCTTTTGTTTTTTGCCAGTCGTAGGGCTTGAACTCAAGCCCTGAGCACTGTCCCTGGCTCCTTTCTGCTCAAGGCTAGCACTTTGCCACTTGAACCACAGCTCCACCTCTGGCCTTTTCTGTGTTTGTGGTACTGAGGAATCCAACCCAGGGCTTCATGCAAAGTAGGCAATCTACCACACAGCCACATACATTCCCAGCCCTGCTCTCCCGTTTTATTCAATGTCAAAAGTCGCAAAGGTAAATTCTGTCAGTATTTAAATATCCAACCCCACCTCCTCCCATTCAAAATAAATATCACAAATGAATCTGTAGCCTTTAGTGTGCTGCTAGATTAATTTGTAGGGTGAGAGGGAGTTTCCATTTCATGTGAAGTCATCTGCAGACGAACAAGAGAGATTCCTTGCCTTGTAAAATGAAGAGTAAAATGGTTGCTTTCATCCTTTTATTTCATAGGAAATGATGGAAGGTCTGCTATGTTTGAATAGTTGGTGAATACCATGAGATCTGTCGCCCAGAAAAGCCCTGGATCCCATTGTACCTCTGTTAGCTAATCAAAATTTAAACTAGTAGACAGTCGAGCACTAGTCTATTTTTAAGCCTAAAAATTATTTGACTAGATTTTTTTTTTTTTAATCACAAGCCAAGCCAGGCACTGGTGGCGTAATCCTAGCTACTCACGAGACAGATCTGAGCATAGTGGCGGTTTGAAGCCAACATGGGTAAGAAAGTCCTTGATACTCTTATCTCCAATAAACTACTCAGAAAAAGCTGGAAGTGGTGCTGTGGCTCAAATGGTAGAATGCTAGCCTTGAGCACAAAGAGGCTCAGGGATAGTGCCCAGGCCCTGAGTATAAACCTTAGGACCAGCAAAGCAAAAACAAACAAAAATCACTAGTGGTAGCAAAGGATGGATTTTGAGTAAGATAGCTATAAAACTCCAAGCAACCAGGTGTGGTGGCTAAACCCAGCAATTGGGAGACAGGCTAGGAGGATCACAAGTTGAGGCCAGTCTGAGATATATAGTGAGACCGATTCAAAACAAGAATTTGAGGACTTTTGCCAAGGCAGCAGTGTGGATTTGTGTTAGGATTTCAATGGCAACTATGGGAATAATAGTTCTCTTACAGGTGGTACCCAGTTTCTGAGAAGATTTGAGGGCAAACACTTTCCTACCATACTCCTAGCTTTTCAAGTTATGTGGAGGAATATTGCTTTTACTTTTCAAGAAAGAAGAGCTGTTGTAAAATATTAACATGGAGGTTCATGCTGGTGCTAAGCTACTTGGGAGGCTGAGGCAGAAGGATCTCCAGTTCCAGGCCATCCTAGACCACAATGAGAGCCTCTCTCAAACTTCCCTTTCCTGATCCACCTCCAAAAAAAGGTTATTGACTTGTTGCTTCAGAGAGTCAATATATACGTACTCCTCCATGCATACCCATGTAATATAATTGGATTTTAAGTATTAATTTAATGTAAAACACTTACTCAGAACTTATTTTGACTTATATTTTAGGCCTGAGATCAGAACTTGAACTCAGTTCCTAATGCTTTTGCTCATTAGCTAGCACTCTACCAACTGAGTTACATCTCCAACCCATTTTTGACATTTTTTATAAAGGTTTTAGTGCAACATTTACATTTGTGAGTGTAATCAATATGTGTGTTCAGATAACAAATAAATGTAGTAAATTCACTAATAAATCATTTTTCCCCCACAGTTAAAATTGTGATGAAAATCTGTCGCTTGCCTGCTTTGAATGCTTGCCTTGTTTTTTGTAACTGATTTCTTTAGTACAGAGCTTGCAAAGGCGATCAAACGTATCGATAGGAAATCAATCCATCAGATTTGTTCTGGGCAAGTGGTCCTGAGTCTAAGCACTGCTGTGAAGGAGTTGGTTGAAAATAGTGTGGATGCTGGTGCCACTAGTATTGGTAAGTTTGGGCAGCAATACGAAGCTAATGCTGCTTATTTTAGAAAATGTGTTACCACCTAAAATAATCAAGTATTGGTTTATCTTAATGTTAACAAATACTGAGTGTCTAGTACTTAGCTCAATGGGAAGAATACTAGCAGTTCATTTCTACTGTGTTCCTGCTGCATGCTAAGCAGAATTATGCATCACATATCTCTTATAATATGCAGGGTAACTGAATTAAAAGTTATCATCTTGATTATACAGATGAAGAAATTAAGGCACAAAAAAATTGCTTTTTTGAGGCTATAAAGCTAGTAAAATATGGTCCAGGACATCTGATTTTAGACTGTTCTCTTTAATGACTATATCTAAAAAAACCTAAAGGGATTTGTTTCTTGGTCAGATATCGGGCTTGAATTCAGCGCCTGGGTGTTGTCCCTGAATTATTTGCTCAAGGCTAGCATTCTACCACTTTGAGTCACAACATTATTTGTGGTTTTCTGGTGGTTAATTGGAGGGAAGAGTCTCACCAATTTTCCTGCCCAACCTGGCTTTGTACTGTGATCCTCCAATCTCAGCCTCCCTAGGGAGTAGCTAGAATTACAGGCCTGAGCCATCAACTTCAAACGGATTTTACAAAATACAAGGTTGAGTGTTTAATGGTGGTAGAATGTTTGAATAGTGTGTGCAGAGCCCTGGCTTCATTCTCTGTCACTGCAAATATAAAATAAAACAGACAAATAAAATGCATGGACTGGTAACAGTTTGCTTAAATAAAAGTATAATTATAGGGCTAAGTGCAGTGGTCCAAGCCTGTAATACTAGCTACTTGAGGACAGAGATGTCCTTAACCAGCCCAGGCGAAAAGTTCATGAGAGAGCCCTACCTCCATCTCAACTGTGAAAGCTGGGCGTGATAGTGTGTGCCTGTCATCCCAGATATGTCGAAAGCATCATTAGGAAGGTTGTGATCCAGGCTGTCCCAGGCATAAATTCAAGATCTTAATGAAAAAATAGTGGCTGGAGCTGTGGCTCAAGTGGTAGAGCTCCTGCTTAAAGAGTGCCAGGCCCTGAATTCAAATCTTAATCCTTCCCTCCAAAAAAGGTATGATTTTGATTTCTTAATTTAGATTATATATAACAATGTCAATCCAAAAGCTTTCAGCAGGGGTCAGCTGTCGAGAAGTAAATTTTCTTTCTTTCTTTTAAAGATCTCAAGCTTAAAGAATATGGGATGGATCTCATTGAAGTTTCAGACAATGGATGTGGGGTAGAAGAAGAAAATTTTGAAGGCTTAGGTAAGGCCAGCTTTTCCAGTCCTCTTATAAAATAATTGGGCCAAATGTCTGAGAATTTTTAGTGGCAGTGTCTTAGGAAACACAAAAATGACTAAAAAGGCACATACTGTTGGTTGGTGCTATGTGTTCATTACTGGCCCACTTGACACGCTTCAAGCCTCACTTTCCACTCTTTTTCAGCTCTGAAACATCACACTTCTAAGATTCAAGAGTTTGCTGACCTCACCCAGGTTGAAACGTTTGGCTTTCGGGGGGAAGCTCTGAGCTCACTCTGTGCGCTGAGGTGATACATCATTTTTATCCATTAATTAGCCCCTTAGGAAAACCTTCTGAAAATTGCAGAGTCTGATTAGATTCCATATTGCTGACATCTCCCAACCTCTGATTTTTATCCTACTGCCAATCTGAGTGATAGGTACTTCTGAAATATGATGAACAAATGAGTGAAATGGGCAAATAGTATTGTAAGAATGTATTACCGATCTTAAAGCAGTAATTTAATTGTGAAGTGACGCAAAGAGATTATAGCTCTGTGGTGGTGGACTTGCCAAATATGAGTGAAGCCCTGAATTTGATTCCCAGCACTGTAAAAAAAAAAAGGCAAGAAGAGTAACCCAATAAATTCTAGATTATAACTAGTTTTAGTTTATCTTTAATTTAATATAGCTTTGAATTCAGAATCCTTATAATTACTTACACATTTAAATTGTACTATCTTTTAGATGTTTTAAAATTTTTTTGTTAGGGCATTGCTAACAAAATGGAGAAAGGTATCTTTATAAGTGAATACATTTTTAGATCCTTTGTAGTTTAATATAAAAAAATGAAATCAAACCTTGCATCAAAACACAGAATTTACAGAGCTTTTAATTGCCAAACCATAAATTTTTATGATGACTGTCACCTATTTAAAACTTCCTTGGTTGTCTAAAAGATCATCTCTTATTTTGTACTGGTGCTGGGCCTTGAACTCAGGGCCTGGATGCAGCCCCTGAGCTTTTCTGTTCATGGCTAGTGCTGTACCACTTGAGCCACATCTCTACTTCCTGGGTTTTTTTTGTTGGTGATGGTGGTGGGTTTTTTTTTCTTTTCTTTGCCGTGGGGGAGGGGGCAGTGCTTATTAAAGGTAAGAGTCTCAGGGACTTTCCTGCTTGGGTTGGCTTCAAACTGCCATCTTCAGATCTCAGCCTCCTGAGTAGCTAGGATTATAAGTCTAAGCCATTGCACCTGTCTGATCATCAAATTTTAAAGAGACTTCTTAGAGAAAAGAAAATGGGAAAAATTTGTGTTTTGTATGCAGCCCTTGTGAGTCTCTAATGGATAGGCCTCACCCCGCTTTCTCTTGCAGTGATGTAACTATTTCTACCTGCCACACATCTGCAAAAGTGGGGACCCGACTGGTATTTGATCACAATGGGAAAATTGTCCAGAAAACCCCCTACCCGCGGCCTAAGGGGACCACAGTCAGCCTGCAGCATTTGTTCTCTACACTCCCTGTGCGCCACAAGGAATTCCAAAGGAATATTAAAAAGGTATGGTATGTTCATATCTCAGTCCTCAAAAGTTTCAGTCATGTCAGGTACCTGAGAAAAGATTTAACCAAAACAATTACTGGGGCTGGGAATATGGCCTAGGGCAAGAGTGCTTGCCTCCATACATGAAGCCCTAGGTTTGATTCCTCAGCACCATGTATACAGAAAAGGCCAGAAGGGGCACTGTGCCTCAAATTGTCAGAGTGCTAGCCTTGAGCAAAAGGAAGCCAGGGACAGTGCTTAGGCCCTGAGTTCAAGCCCCAGGACTGGCAAACAAACAAACAAACAAAAACAATTACTGTTCAGTCAATTCTCTTCCTTAACCTTAATTTTTATTTTTTTGCTTTAGCTAGTTTAAGATGTGACCTTACATTTTTATCCAGAGCTGGCCTTTGATGATAACCTTTCGGTCACTACCTGCTAAGATTATAAACATGCGCCACCAGGCCTGGTCCTTTCCCTTAGCTTTTTTTTTTTTTTTTTTTTTTTTTTTTTTTTTGGCAGTCCTGGGCCTTGGACTCAGGGCCTGAGCACTGTCCCTGGCTTCTTTTTGCTCAAGGCTAGCACTCTGCCACTTGAGCCACAGCGCCACTTCTGGCCATTTTCTATATATGTGGTGCTGGGGAATAGAACCCAGGGCTTCATGTATATGAGGCAAGCACTCTTGCCATTAGGCCATATTCCCAGCTCCCTTAGCTTTTAAAGATAGGCTTAACAAAAACATAAAGAGCCTTGTGCTATATAAACTGTTGAGTTGTGTTGTACTAACCTTTCTATAAGGATACATTTGTTTTGTTTTGTTTTGTTTTTTTGGCCAGTCCTGGGCCTTGGACTCAGGGCCTGAGCACTGTCCCTGGCTTCTTTTTGCTCAAGGCTAGCACTCTGCCACTTGAGCCACAGCGCCAGTTCTGGCCATTTTCTATATATGTGGTGCTGGGGAATCGAACCCAGGGCTTCATGTATATGAGGCAAGCACTCTTGCCACTAGGCCATATTCCCAGCCCACTGTTTTGTTTTTTTTTTAAATAAGGGACAAAACATCCAGGGGTAGTGATGAACACCTATAAACCCAGCATGAGATATAAGGGTCACATGTTCAAGGCCAGCCTGGGGTACATAATGAGACTTGTCTGTTAAAAATCAACAACAAAAAACAAATTTATAGGGGTTACATGGTTAAATGGAATATACTTTAAAAAAAAAAATACCAAGCCCAGGCAGTCCTTACACTCAACCTCCTCCTAACTCGGCTGCCTGCATGTGGACTTACAAGTTTGCACCACTGTGCTTGGGGAAATGCTTTTTTTTCAGGTCCTTCTGTCAGAATTTTTTTTTTTTTAGGCCAGTCCTAGAGCTTGAACTCAGGATCTGGGTACTGTCCTTGAGCATCTTTTTGCTCAAGGCTAGTGTTCTACCACTTGAGCTACAGCGCAACTTCTGGCTTTTTCTGGTTAATTGGAGATAAGCGTCTCACAAACTTTCCTGCCTCGGAAGTCTTTGAACCCTGATCCTCCCATCTGAGACTCCTGAGTAGCTAGGATTATGGGCATAGCCCACTGGCATCCAGATTATAAAATGAGAACTTTGAATTGGCTGTTATAACTTCTGTCAGATTAAAATAGTGTTAAGTTTTATGTTTGTGGATTTTTTTTAAACAGGAGTATGCCAAAATGGTCCAGGTATTGCAAGCCTACTGCATCATCTTAGCAGGCATCCGAGTGAGTTGCACCAATCAGCTTGGACAAGGAAGACGGCAGCCTGTGCTTTGCACCAGCGGAGCGTGCAGCATCAAGGAGAACATCAGCTCTGTGTTTGGGCAGAAGCAGGTAGCGGTGGCAGTTGCTTAAAAATAGCTTATTGATATATTAATATAGTGGCCATGGCAGGTTTTATTGCCCTATCTGATGAAAATAAAAATCTAAGAAATGATTTATTTCTTTTTTGTGCTAGTTCTGGGGCTTGAGCTGAGCTGTGGTACTGTCCCTGAGCTTTTTTCACTCAGTCTGGTGCTCTGTCACTTGAGCCACAACTCCATTTCTGGCTTTCTGCTGTTTAATTGGCAATGAGTCTCATGGACCTTCTTGCCTGGTCTGGGTTTGAACCTCAGTCCTCATATCTCAGCCTCCTAAGTAGCTAGTATTATAGGCATGAGCCACCAGCTCCCGGCAAGAACTGAATTTCCAAAGTACTTATTAGAAAAATTAATGTTGAAGAGCTGAAAATCTTAAATTTTATTCTTCTAGAGAATGGAACACTGCATTCTTTATTCTCTCCCTTAGTAAACAAAGTATCATGGTCAAAATTATTATTATATATGTATTTTTTACTGTTTGGAGGATTTATTTGTTGTGTCATTTATACAAGGGGGGGATGACTTTATTGTTACATTTCCACATGTTTACACTGAATTGAATCAATTTCACCCCCTATATCATAATCACTGCCTCTTTCCCCTCCAAAAATGCCAACAGATTTCCTTCTTCCATTTTCATAGTTGCAAATCTAAAATCTATTTTGATGGTATTCAGCCATCTTTATCCTTCTCACTAAGAGTTGGTTTTTAATAAAGAGGAGCTCAAGTCTTGGTCATAAAAATTGGTGCCATCAGGGCTGGGAATGTGGCTTAATGGTAGAGTGCTTGCTTAGCATGCATGAGGCCCTGGGTTTGATTTCTCAGTGCCACATAAACAAAAAATGGTAATAAAATTATATTAAAGGAACTGCATTTCTTAAAATAAAAATTGGTATCATGGTAGTACTGTGAAATAGTTACTGATTCTTTGAGTTTCTTTGTTTTCTAAATGTGGGAAGCTAAACTGGGAAAGAAAACTTGGGTTTAATCGTCTTCTCTGAGGCTTGGTGTGATCATACTTCAGTAGGAAATAATTGCAACTCTTGTCTTTTTCAGCTGCAAAGCCTCATTCCTTTCGTTCAGCTGCCCCCTAGTGACTCTGCCTGTGAAGAATATGGCCTGAGCTGTTCTGAGGCGCTGCACAATCTGTTTAAGTAAGTAGATCACTTCTAGGAAAACTCCAACCAGATTTTCCTTCAAGTCTTTTATTATTTAAAGAATGCATATAATTGTTACTTTGAGACTTACAGCTTTTATGTCCTTTATAACACTGTGGGGCATTCATACTGCTGAGAGAGGATTTACATAAAAGACCCAGCTACTGTTCATTTCAGTATTCTGTATAATAGTATGTTTCAGAGAAATTCCTGCTGCATTAATCTTTTTCTTTTTTTTTTTTTTTTTGCCAGTTCCAGAGCTTGAACTCAGGGCCTGGGCACTGTCCCTGAGCTTCTTTTGTTCAAGGTTAGCACTCTACTACTTGAACCATAGCGCCACTTCCTGTTTTTTCTGTTTATATGGTGCTAAGGAATGGAACCCAGGGCTTCATGCATGTTAGGCAAGCACTTTACCACTAAGCCACACTTCCAACCATACATTACTCTTTGTTGGGGGTGTTGTAATGACTTTTGGAGACCTAATGAAGGTTGTCAAGTATCTATTTGTGGTATATGGAAAATAGACACTTTGAAGCAGCACTTTCTTTTTTTTTTTTTTTTTTTGCGAGGGGTCTGTCAGTTTTATTTTCTCAAAGAACCAGCTTTTAGTCTTATTTATTTGTTGAATGGTCTTTCTATTTTCAATCAGATTTATCTCTTCTTTAATCTTTGTGATCTCTCTCCTCCTAGTCATTTTAGATTCGATTATTTCTTGTTTCTCCAGATGTTTTAGTTTCATCGTGAGGTTATTCACCTGCTCTGCTTCCATTCTTTAAATGTGAGTGCTGAGGGCAATGATCTTGCCCCTCAGCACTGCCTTAGCTGTATCCCATAGGTTTCATTGTGATGTATTTTCATTGTCGTTGTGGCTTATGAATTCGTTAATTTCGGGGCTGGGGATATGGCCTAGTGGCAAGAACACTTACCTCGTATACATGAAGCCCTGTGTTCAATTCCCCAGCACCACATATATAGAAAACAGCCACAAGTGGCGCTATGGCTCAAGTGGTAGAGTGCTAGCCTTGAGCAAAAAAAAAAGAAGCCAGGGACAGTGCTCAGGCCCTGAGTCCAAGGCCCAGATCCTTAGTTTGGTCTGTGACCCAAGTGTTAGATAACAGTGAGGGGGTTAGTCTCCAAGTATTTGTATAGCCTCTGTGGTATCCTTTGTTATTGAGGGTTACCTTGATTCCACTGTGGTCAGATATAATACATGGGATGACATCAATACTTTTGTATTTGCTGAGGTTCTTTGTGTGGGCTATGACATGATCTATTTTGGAGTATGTTCCATGGGCTGCTGAGAAGAAGGTGTATTGGGTTTCTGTAGGGTGAAAGACTGTACAGATCTATCAGATCCATTTGGGATATGGTGTTACTTAGGTCTTCAGCTCCCTTGCTCATCCTCTGGGTGTTGGATCTATCTCTTGGAGAGAGTGGAGTATTAAAGTCTCCCACTATAATTGTGTTTGCGTCTGTATTGTTCTGTAGTTCTGTGAGAATTTGCTTGACATATGTAGGGCCTCTTTTGTTTGGTGAGTATAAATTTATCACCGTGATGTCTTGATTCTGGATTTTTCCTTGTATTAAAATGTAGTGCCCTTCTTTTTCTTTTTGAGTTGATCTTAATGAGAAGTCCAGCTTGTCTGAGATCAGGATGGCTACTCCTGCTGTTTTGGTAGGTGCGATTGCTTGGAAGTTATTGCTCCATCCTTTCATTCGGAGCCTGTTTTTGTACCTTACTGTAAGATGGGTCTCTTGAAGACAACAGATAGCAACTTTTTGTTTATGGATCCACTCTGTCAGCCTGCTCCTCTTTATCGGAGAGTTTATACCGTTTATATTCAAAGAGATCATGGATAAGAGTGTTTTTTTCCCTTCCATTTTCCTGTTAGGCTGTTTTTCCTTTCTTTTTTTTCTTGTCTTTATTGAGCTGCTCTTCCTGTTGGGCTCTGGCTATTTGTAGTTTCTTTCTGTTTCTGTCTTGGGGTCCTGTATGTTTTCTGTTGGGTGGGATTACCCTCTTAGAATTCGCTGTAAGGCTGGTTTTTTATTCACATACTCCTTTAGATCCTCTTTGCTATGGAAAGATCTGGTTTTTCCCTCGAAGGTGAATTCTAGTTTTGCTGGATATCTAATTCTGGGTTGGCAGTTGTTGGCCTGGAGGACTTGGATTATGTTCTTCCATGCTCTTCGTGCGTTGTAGGTTTGTGTGGAGAGGTCTGCTGTGATTCTGATCCTTTTTCCATTGTAATATAGCCCTTTCTTAATTTTGGCTGCATTCAAAATTTGCTCTTTATTCTTGAGATTTGAAGTCTTGATTATTTTGTGCCTGGGTGATGATTTTCTAGGGTCTGGTCTGCCAGGCGTCCTATAGGCTTCCGTTACTTGGGTGAGGTCCCTTGTGAGATTGGGGAAGTTTTCTGCAATAACTGTATTGAAAATATGTTGTAGCCCTCTGCTCTGGTACTCCGCTTCTTCATCTATTCCAATCATACGTAGATTATATCTCTTGTCTTTGTCCACTAGCTCCTGGATTAGTCTGCCCTGGAGTTTAACCGTTTTTTGGAGTGTGGTAATTTTCTGGTCCTTATCAGCTGCATCATCGTCCAGAAGAGAGATTCAGGATTCAATATGATCAATTCTTTGTGATGTGGCTTCGAGTGTGGTGTTTATGGATGACAGCGAGCTGTTTATGGTTGCCAGATCAGCTCTCATCATGGAGATTTCTTCTTTTAAAGAGTTGTATTTTGAATCTATTTTTTCATGCATTTCATTTCTCAGGATGTTAAGGTCTTCTTTAACAGAGGTTTGCACTGTTTCCATTTTTGCTTCCATTTCTTTCTTGATTTCCTGTAGATTTTTCGAGACTACCTATAAGCTCCTGTATCTGTTTTCTGAATTCAGTCCTGAGGCTTTCGATCATTTCTTCTATCTTATTCTCATTTGATTTTTTATTCTCCATCTCCTGTGTTGTGCTGATCCTAGTGTGCCCCTGATGGGGGTTTGCGGGTTACTGATTCAGTGTGGCGTGGAGACTTTTCTCTTCTTTGATTGAAGCAGCACTTTCTAAACAGCCATACTGCATAGACGTCTACTTGTTTTTGCTTGGTGCCTAAATTTTCAAAGATGGAAATGCATTTCTGTCAGTTAGGGTAATGTTCTTAGGGGAAAGCAGGCATCCCTGGGGTGGAGCTTGTTCCACAGGCAACGTCACCGGCACCTTAGTGCAAGTTTGTTGGCTGAATACATTTTAAAAGGGAAGATGGCTGGCATGGTGCCACATACCTGTAATTGTAGCCTTCCAAGAGCCTTCTGGGATTACATAGCAGGATTCTTTCTCAAGAAAAAAAGAGCTGAACACCAGTGGCTTACACCTATAATCCTAGCTACTTAGGAGGCTGAGATCTGAGGATTGTGGTTCAAAGCCAGCCAGGGCAAGAATATAAATGATTCTTTTATCTTCAGTTAACCACCAGAAAACAAGAATGAGAGCTGTGACTCAAAGTGGTAGAGTGCTAGCCTTGAGAGGACAATGCCCAGGCCCTGAGTTCAAGCCCCACAACTGACTAAAAAAGGGGGCTGTTTGAGGTGTGGCTCAGTTGGTAGAGCACCAGCCAATGAGCAAAGTTCAAGTATTGATCTTACAACAAAAAAGAAAGAAAACAAAAAAAGAAGAGAATGCTGCACAAATCTGGGCTATAAATGGTTAACCCCATTGACAAGTCAGTGAGCCAATATGTAGGTTGAAGGTGGTGTGTTTAGAGTAAGGCCCTTTTGTGATACAGGCACCATGGGAAGGAGAGCAGAAGGAAGGCGGTCATGATCCTGCCACTTTACCTGTGCTGGGTTTTGGATTGTTTGCTTCAGGACATCTCAGGGTGTCCAAGCACTTCCTGTGATTTGTCAGAATGGAACATAAGTGCCAGGACACAAGCAAGATTATTCCTTAGCACCTCAGCACTGTCCTGTTTGATTGTAAGAAGTTGCTCTGTGCTCAGTGTTCTCATCCTGTGCCTATCTATGGGTACCACCCGCAGTATCTCTGGCTTCATCTCACGCTGCACGCACGGTGTCGGGAGGAGCACCACCGACAGGCAGTTCTTCTTCATCAATCAGCGGCCTTGTGACCCAGCAAAGGTATGTACAGAGCTTTCCTTACCCCCACCAGTCCTAGGGACTGAACTCAGGGCCTGGGCACTGTCCCCAAGCCTTCCTTTTGCTCAAGGCTGCTAGCACACTACCACTTGAGCCACAGTGCCACTTGCAGCCTTTTCTGTTCATGTGATACTGAGGAATCAAACCCAGGGCTTCATGCATGCCAGGCAAGCACTCTACCGCTAAGCCACATTCCCAGCCCTATACAGAGCTTTTTGTAGCAGTTTATTCTTAGGTCTTTGAGTCCTATTGTTTCATGGTTTTTTTTGGAATTTGGAACTGACTCATAAACGTGCCTTAAAATTATCTTATTTAAACCAAGCACTGTGCTACATTGCCACTTCCAGCTTTTTGAGTAGTTTATTGGAGATAAGAGCCTCATGGACTTTTCTGCCCCAGCTGGCTTCGAACTGAGATCCTCAGATCTCAGCTTCCTGAGTAGCAAGGATTACAGGCCTGAGCCACCAGCACCTGCCTTCAGATTGCATGAACCTTATAAGCATGCACAAACTACTTATTTGGAAGGAGGTAAACATTTCAAATCATATGCTGTCATAACCACATGTACATGTCTGTGTTCTCTTCTGTTTACTTTCCCAGAAATAGGGATGTGGATTACCTCTGCCTCAGTCTGAGGCTGGCCATTGCTATATGGTTATGTGGGGATTTCGTTGTTCTGTTCTGACTTTTGTCTCTCTAGCACCCTTGGGACTCAGGGCCTGAGCAGTATCCCTGGCTTCTTTTTGCTCAAAGTTAGCACTCACCTCTTGAGCCACAGTACCACTTCCAGCTTTTTCTGTTTATGTGGTGGTGAGGAATCAAAGCCAGGGCTTCATACATGCCAGGCAAGCACTCTACCACTAAGCCATAATCCCAGCCCTCAACTCTTTTTTTTTTTAACCTATATTATAGTCAGTGTCACTTTACACTTTACCTCTAATGACATTTAATATTCTAATAATCTCATAATGTCATATAAGTTATGTTCCTTTTCTCTCTCTCTCTCTCTCTTCTCTCTCTCTCTCGATGGTGCTGGAGTGTGAACTCAGGGCCTCACATTTGCTCAGCTTGCTGTTCAGCTGGTGTTCTAAGAATCACTGAAGTCATGTCTCCATCCCAGCCTTTGGCTGCTTATTTTGAAGATGAGCTCTCACAGACTTTTTTGTTCATGCTGGCTTTGAATTTGGATTGTCCATATGTCAGCCTCCTGAACAGTTAGGATCACATGCCTGAACCACTGGCACCCTGCTGTGCTTTCCAAATGTTTAAATCGCACCTGCATTTTATTAAAAGTTTAGATTGGAAAAAGATGAACTTGGGGGAGCATGATTTAAAAAATACTTCTCAGAGGGATATGAGGAAACGTCTTTGTTTGTTTATTTGTTTGTTTGTTTGATTTGAGACAGAGTCTTGCTCTGTAGCTATGGCTAGCCTGAAATTTGCTATGTAGCCCAGACTGACCTTGAATTTGTGATCCTCCCGTCTCCAGTTCCTGAGTGCTAGAGTTATGGGGTACACCATCACCTCTGCATCAGGAAATATTTTATCTTTTTTTTTTTTCCCTGCCTGTCCTGCGACCTGCACTCGGCCTGGGCTCTGCCCTTGAGCCTCTTTTGCTTAAAGCTAATGCTCTACCACTTGAGCTACAGTGCTACTACCAGCTTTTTTTGAGAAGGTTATTGGTGATAAGAGTCTCACAGACTTTCCTGCTTGGGTTGGCTTCAAATGGTGATGCTTAGATCTCAGCTTCCTGAGTAGCTAGGATTACAGGCATGAGCAACTGGCATCTGGCTCTGTTTGCCTTTTTTTTTTTTGACCAGTCCTGGACTTGGACTCAGGGCCTGAGCACTGTCCCTGGCTTCTTTTTGCTCAAGGCTAGCACTCTACCTCTTGAGCTACAGCGCCAATTCCGGCTTTTTCTGTTTATGTGGTGCTGAGGAATCGAACCCAGGGCTTCATGCATGCTAGGCAAGTACTCTACCACTAAGCCACATTCCCGGCCCCTCTGTTTGCCATTTTTAATGGGATAATTTTATAGGTGAATGGGTGTTTTGTGACACACACATGTCAAGACTATACAGTTTATATCAGCACACTTCAATAAAGCTGTAGTAAACCTAGTGAAGCTTGATAAAATGCATCGCTTTGGTAATGGGAGAATAGCATGTTACAGGAGAAGTGGGAGAGAACATCTGTTCCTTTCTCAGCTTTGTGTTTTGAACAGGTATCCAGACTTGTGAACGAGGTCTACCACATGTACAATCGCCATCAGTATCCATTCGTTGTTCTTAACATTTCTGTTGACTCAGGTAAGTGGCACTGAGAGGTCAAGAAAATGGATGACTTTTTCTTGAAATAAACTTATGGGGCTGGGAATATGGCTTAGTGGTAGAGTGCTCGCCTTGTACACATGAAGCCCTGAGTTTGATTCCTCAGCAGCACATAAACAGAAAAAGCTAGAAGTAGCACTGTGGCTCAAGTGGTAGAGTGCTAGCTTTGAACAAAAAGGAAGCCAAAGACAGTGCTCAGGCCAAGTCTAAGCCCCATGACTGGCAAAAAAAAAAAAAAAAGCACAAGAAACTTATAAGCTCTTACTAGGTTGGAAAGTGGATACTTTCCGGTCATGTACTTTTGATCTATTCTTTTGTACAAACTCTCCTACTTTCTATTTGAAACATAAATTATCATAGAAAGTGGTTTTTTTGCCTGCTCAGGGATTGAGTCAGTAGAGTATCTGTTCTCCCTGTGCTGGGATGTAACTCAGGTAGAGTACTTGCCTGACATGCATGTGGTCCTGGCTGCCATTCCCAGCACTGCAAAACAAACAAAAAGGCCCTCTGATTTTGAAGATAAGTAGTTTCATACAGATGTTCTTCTTGTGAATATTGAAATTCTGGTTTCTTGCTAGCCTTTTTAAAAATTTTTATTGTTATTATAAAGGTGATGTACAGAGTACCCACTGTTTTATATAGTTAAAAATGCAGGAAGTGCTGGAAATATGGCCTACTGGTAAATGCTCGCCTCATATACATGAAACCCTGGGTTCAATTCCTCAGCACTACATATATAGAAAAAGCTGGAAGTGGCTCTGTGGCCCAAGTGGTAGAGTGCTAGCCTTGAGCAAAAAGAAGCCAGAGACAGTGCTCAGGCCCTGAGTTCAAGCCCCAGGGCTGGCGAAAAACAAAACAAAATGCAGGAAGTGGTGCTGTGGTTCAAGTGGTAGAGTGCAAGCTTAGAGCTGAAGAGCTCAGGGATGGTGCCCAGACCCAGAGTTCAAGTCCCATAGCCGATTAAAAAAAAACAACCACAACAAAAACATAAACTGGCACTGGTGGCTCATGCCTGTAATCCTAGCTACACAGGAGGCTTAGATCTGAGGATTGTAGTTCAAAGCCAGCCAGGGCAGAAAAGTCCCTGTGAGACTCTTATCCCTAATAAACTAGTAAAAAAGAAAAAGGCAGAAGCAATGCTGTGACTTAGGTGGTAGAGTGCTAGCCTTAAACACAAAGAGTCTCAGGGACAGTGCCCAGGCCCTTGAGTTCAAGCCCCAAGACCAAAAAAGGAATCTATGTCTATTTATTCCTGTCTTGCAGTGTGTATGTCTGTGTCTTTGTGCACACATACTACATACTTGGGTATCAGAAAATAATTTTGTATTTTATTCTTTATCTTTAGAGGTGAACATTTTGGTTTTTTATCATCAAAATTAAGACATGATTTTCATAGCTGTATTAGATTCAAACACATTGTTATATTTTTACTTTTACTTATATTTTCCAACTTGTTTGAAGCTACTACTTTACTTTTTTGTTGTTGTTGTTGGTCATGGGACTTGAACTGAAGGCCTGGATGCTGTCCCTGAGCTTTTTGCTCAAGGCTAGCACTCTACCACTTTAAGCTACAGCGCCACTTCCGGTTTTCTAGTGGTTAATTGAAAATAAAAGTCTCAGGGACTTTCTTTCCCAGTCTGACTTTGAACCATGATCCTCAGATCTTAATCTCCTGAGGAACTCTGATTACAGGCATACCACTGACACCTGGCTTCCTTGAACTTTTTTGTTCAGTGCTGGTACACTACCACTTGAGCCCCAACTCCATTTTCATCTTTTTAGTAGTTAATTAGAGATATAAGAGTCATGGACTTTATTGTTTGGAAACATAATCCTCAGATCCTAGCCTTCTGAGTAGCTAGGATTGTAGGCATAAGCCAACAGGCATACACCTTATGATTTTATCTTTTTGGTATTTAAGTTTACAGATTTTAGAAATTATAGTGATCTTATGATTAAGCTATTGTCTACATCTTTTCATTATTCCTATGATAAGTTCATTGTAATGGAACTGTGGGGTCAGTTTTTTCTGGATTGCATTCTAGGCTAAATGCACCACTTCACATGGCATCAGTGGCACCATAGGCATCATCTTCAAACCAAATCCAGAGTGGATTAAATGGTTGATATTTGGCTCTAAGTATACATTTTCATGTATTATTTTTCTTTCATAATTACCCATTTGAATCTTGCCGTATTTTGTCTATTTAAACAAGAGTTCATAGCTGGTCACCAGTAGCTCATGCCTATAATCATAGCTACTCAGGAGGCTGAGATCTAAGGATTGTGGTTCAAAGCCTGCCTGAACAGGAAAGTCTGTGACACTCTTTATCTCCCATTAATCACAGAAAAAGCCAGAAGTGGTGCTGTGCCTCAGCAGTAGAACTGTAGCCTTGAGAAAATGAAGATCATGGACAGCACCCAGGCCCAGAGTTTAAGCCCCAAGATTGGCAAAAAAAAAAAAAAAGTTCATCTTTCATTGTGTTTGGGGGGGGGAGGAATACAGAAACAAAAATGAGTTTTTCTGGGTTATAGTATTAATCAGGATGGTAAGAGGCAGTAAATGAGATGGTATCTGGGTAATCTCCTGTTATTGAAGATGAATTTGAATGTCACAGTGTAGTCTGGTTTTGCCTAGAGTGTGTGGATATCAATGTGACTCCAGATAAAAGGCAGATTTTGCTACAAGAGGAGAAGCTTTTGCTGGCAGTGTTAAAGACTTCACTTGTAGGAATGTACGACAGCGATGTGACCAAACTCAATGTCAACCAACAGGCACTGCTGAGTGTTGAAGGTACGGAAAATGCAGTGGTGCAGCTCCTTTAAAACTTTCATTTGCTGGGGCTGAAGGTATGGCTGTGTTGGTAGAGCACCAGCCAGTACCATTAGGCATCAGGTACCGAGTTCAAGTCCCAGTCTCGGAACAAAAAGAAAAGAAAGAAATGATAAAAACTTTTCTCAGCTGTTGTTGATATGTGCCTTTTATTTTATTTCCAAGGTTACACTTTTTGAACCTGCGATGAAATCTCTTAGGATATGTTACAGCTATTCAGGAGGCTGACATCTGGACAATTGAAGTTCACAGCCAGCCTAGGCAAAAAAAAAAAAAAAAATCTGTGATATTTCATCTTCAAAATAAGCAGCCAAAGGCTGGGCTGGAGTCATGACTCCAGTGGTAGAGTACCAGCTGAGCAAGCAAGCTGAGCAAATGTAAGGCCACCAGCAAAAGAAAGAACAAAGGAACATATTTATAATGACATTATAATGAGATTATTAAATGTCATTAGAGGGCTGGGAATGTGGCTTAGCGATAGAGTGCTTGCCTTGCATGCATGAAGCCCTTGGTTCAATTCCTCAGCACCACATGAACAGAAAAAGCCAGAAGTGGTGCTGTGGCTCAAGTGGTAGCCTTCAGCGAAAAGGAAGCCAGGAATAGTGCTCAGGCCCTGAGTTCAAGCCCCAGGACTGGCAAAAAAAAAAAAAAAGAAGTAAATGTCATTAGAGATAAACTGAAAAATGACACGAATTATAATACAGGTATAAAAAATGTTGGACCATAGCAAATTTTAAATTGTTACTGGAAATTAGAAAATATTTCTAACTCACAATGATGGTAGGGAGCCAAAAGTCAAAACTGAGGCCTAGGCTCTAGAGAGGCAGTGTGGTGCCAAGGGTGAGAGGGAGCCCAGGTAACATGGGTTGGTGTGGCAGAGTTGTTGGCATCCCGATCTGTTGTCTGGATGGGGGTGGAGCACTGTGGGCAGCATGGTGGGTATCTGGGCCACCCTGCAACGGGAAACATCAACACAACTACAGTACTTGGGAAGCTGAAGCAGGAGGATCACAAGTTCAAGGCCAGCCTAAGCTACATAGTAAAACCCTGTAATCATAGTAAAACATGAAAACAAGCACTGTTGAACCAATGCCCATTGTTTAACTATATTATTCAAGTGTAGCAACAGGCAGAAACAGGTGCTTTTTTTGCCAGTCCTGGGGTTTGGGACTCAGGGCCTGAGCACTGTCCCAGGCTTCTTTTTGCTCAAGGCTAGCACTCTACCACTTGAACCACAATGCCACTTCCAGCTTTTTCTGTTTATGTGGTACTGAGGAATCGAACCAAGGGCTTCATGCATGCTAGGCAAGCTCTCTACTGCTAAGCCACATTCTCAGCCCCAGAAACAGTTGTTATGCATGTATTATCAGTGTTTTTGCCATGAGCTGAAGAATGAAGAAATAGAAGCGTCCTAGTGCCTGCTTTCCTACACCAACCCCCAGTGCTGGCCATTTTCCCAACCTCTAAATGGCATAGTTTATTTTTTTGCTTTTTTTTTTTGCCAGTCCTGGGGCTTGGACTCAGGGCCTGAGCACTGTCCCTGGCTTCTTTTTGCTCAAGGCTAGCACTCTGCCACTTGAGCCACAGCGCCACTTCTGGCCATTTTCTGTATATGTGGTGCTGGGGAATCGAACCCAGGGCCTCGTGTATATGAGGCAGGCACTCTTGCCACTAGGCCATATCCCCAGCCCTATTTTTTGCTTTTTTTTGAGACACAATCTCATTCTGCAGCCCATGCCAGCCTTGAACTCATAATCCTCCAGCTTCAACCTCCCAAGTGCTATAGAATTATACTCAGGTGCCTGGCCTGTCATCATTTACTTCTTATTTTGAAGTCATTCAATCTGAACTTCTTTGTTATTTGTTTATGAATTTCATGAGGTCATGTGGCTTTTCACTCATTTTTACATCTGCTTAGATATCAAAGGTTCTTTTTGGGGGGAGGGGTATTCTGGGCATCAAAACTAGGGCCAGGCGCTGAGGGTGCTCCAATGGGAGTAGCCAGATTAGGTATGCACAGGTGTGCATACATTGTAATAGCCTTCCTCTTTGAATTTTGTTAACTTTTTTAAATTACCTTGAAGCTGTGCAAAGAGGTTTCAATTTGTGATCCCTTTATGATCAACTTTGGATGCTGTTGAATTATTTACTTTATGCCAGTCCTAGGGTTTGAACTCAGGACCAAGGCGCTGTCCCTGAGCTTTGTCTCAAGGCTACCACTTGGGCCACAGATCTATTTCTGACTCTTTGCTTGTTCATTGAAGATCAGGGTCTCAAAGATTCTCCTGCCTGGGCTGGTTTTGAGCTATGATCATAGTCTCCTGAGTAGCTGGCATTACAGGTGTGAGCCACTGTAATCCACTGGTGTTCAAATATTTGATCAAATGTTTGGACTTCCTCCTTTGTGCCTGTTGATGTAAAACTGTCCTTTTGTCCCACTTTGTATGCTCCCTATTCATCTCTGCTCCCATGGGCCCAGGTAACTTGATAAAGCGGCGTGGGACAGAAATGGATACCCCTCTGCAGGGAAGGCCAGACAGTCCCCCTTCATCCAGCACTCAGGGAGAAGACAAAAGCTCCATGTCTGTTTCCAGGCTGAGAGAGGCCTTTTCTCTTCGTCACCCTGCAGAGACCAAATCTCCAGGCCCAGGGACTCCTGAACTGAGATGGAATTTCCCAGTACAGAAAAAGGGGGTACCATCCAGCACCTCTGATCTTGCCTCTGGCAGAGGCCTGCAGGGCCGTCTGGAAGAGGCAGTGGCTCCCAAGGACTCGGGTTCCCATGGGGACAGAGCGGAAATGGGGAAAGACTTGGGGTATAGCAGTACATCCACTGCCCCAGAGGAAAGGCTCAGCCCCCCAGAAGTGGGCAACAGCAGCGGTGACCATGCAGGAAGTTCCCCAGAAGATGGGTTTTCACAGGGAGACATGGACTCTGGTGGTAATTTATCTGAACCAGACCTCCCCCCTTCAGTCAGGGAGTCGGGGAAGGAAAAAGATGGCCCATATCAATGGATACCTCTGCCTCCTCAGGCAGAATCCCCCTCGTCCAATGCTAAGCGATTTAAAAAGGAAACGCCTGCAGATGCCAACACTCCTCCAAAGGCAGCTAACACTCAGAACGTGTCAGCAGCCCAAGTTGATGTGGCCGTGACAATTAGTAAGAAAATAGTGCCCCTTTCCTTCTCTATGAGCTCTTTAGCTACACGAATAAAACAGTTGCATTGCCAAAGACAGCAGAAGGAAGGCAAATTGAATTATAGGAAATTCAAGGCAAAGATCTGCCCAGGAGAAAACCAAGCAGCAGAAGATGAACTGAGAAGAGAGATAAGGTAAGGTTTGCTGTTGGCTGGGGTTTTGGACAGCTTGAGATTTGGATGTGTTTGAGGGAACTGGAGGCTCACGGTAGGGACCTAGTCCTGGCTTTTCTGAGTGTCTCTGCTTCTGTTTGTTCTTGCTCTACACAGAGAGCAGATCCTGTGGCTCAGGTCCCAGGAGTGGTCCCATCCAGGAGTGACAGGGTATGACCACTGGCCTGCTGCCTATTGAAAGGGCCTGTGAAGGTATTCCCTGCTCCACAAACTGGCCAATGTTCCCCTCTCTTTCCTTCTCCCTCCCTCATTACTGTCTCCCTGAGATCCTGATATTGGGGTTGCTGTTGACTCCACAGGTTAGACCTTAGTTTTGCGAGAGAGTATGCTTGGCTATGTACTTATCCATAACACTCTCATCTCCAGTTAACCACCAAAAAGAAATGAAGCTGTGGCTCACATGGTATAAGAATGCCTTGAGCTCAAGGATAGTGCTTAGGCCCTGAGTTCAAGTCCTAGGACTGGCACAAACAAAAGGTGGGAGATCAAGAGGAGAAGACTAGCTAAGTACTAGCATTGTCTCTTTTCTGCTCCCTAAGAGAGGCTGTGAGTCCCGTTCCCCCACACACACATACACATAAATTAGTTTCTTCCTTGTGTCTCTCACATAGTCTGACTTAAGTGCTTGTATGCCATGTTGGAGGGTGTGCAAGCCCTTACAGATTCCTTGTCAAAATAAAAAAGCTGTGGGTACAATAGACACTTGTGTATGCAAAGGGGCTGCTGTTGAGGCAAGCTGAAGGGTCTGGATGCCTCCTGCTGGAAAGTTACTCTTAGTTGTGCCATATAGGAGTTAATGTGTATATCTGCCACTAGCCGTGTGTGTGGCAGGCTTCATAGCAGTTCCAGTTACACTGCTCACAAGCACTCAGTCTCTTTTCATACTCTGTCATGAATACTGTTGATGCTTCATACATTTTTTTTCCTCACAAAGCTACCCATACTCCTCTAATGACCTTTGAGCAAAGTGAAAATGTACTTTAGGTTTTAACCTTTTTTTCTTCTAGATCTCAGTGGTCATCTCACATGTTGCATTGAATGTTTTCCATATGCAGTAAATCAATGTTCGCAGACATGGAGGTGCTTGGTCAGTTTAACTTGGGGTTCATAATAACCAAGCTGAAGGAGGACATCTTCCTGGTGGACCAGCACGCGGCTGATGAGAAGTACAACTTTGAGATGCTGCAGCGGCACACAGTGCTCCAGGCACAGAGACTCATCGCGTGAGTGTCAGTGGATACTGTGGTGTGTGTGTGTGTGTATGTGTGTGTGTGTGTACATGTGTACATGTGTACATGTGCACATGCATGCACGTGCATGTGAATATAAGGAGAGGTCATGGGTTTACTTTTAGGAGATTAAATTGTAGAGAAACGAATTCAGACCCCAACAGAATGGGGTGGAGTGGATCTTTGTGTGTGGCTCTGGGAAATCACAGGTCCTCTGGAGGCCTTAGGCAATCATCTCTGCCCAGAACATGAGCCCCCCTCTAGTCTTCCCCACTTTGTTAACCCCAGCTCCTCTCTAGAGCTAAGCCCTGCATCACTGTGTGCTCTTGTGGCACTGGCGTCTTCCATCCTGACTCAGCTGTGGTCATAACAGATTGTTTGACTCTTTCTTCAGTGTTTTCCTCCCCACTCACGGAAGGCAGAGGCCAAGTCTGTGTTTGCTCACTCTCCTGCCTTTAGCAATGTTTATCTTCCTAAGATCCCCACAAATTTAATAGGAGAGAGGGAAGCATACAGCAGAAGAAGAACAGGATAGCAAAATTCTTGCTCTGTATTCACTGTGTACACATATTGGTAATGGCCTGACCCAGCCATTTAAATTAGAGCCAGGCATGGTTGTATATGTCTGTCTGTAATCCTAACACATAGGAGGATCATGAATTAGAGACCAGCCTAGGGTACTTCTGAGGTCTTATGTCCAAAAGAAAGAAAAAATCAAATTATCTTATGTGAAGAAAGGATCCAGACTGAGATGGGATGACAGACTGAGGAGAAAGGAAACTTTTATTTTTTTAGTACTAGTGACAAACTATCTGAAAAAAAGAACCTAAAGGAGGATAGATTGATTTGGGGTCATGGGTTCAGTCTGTGTTCTTCTGTCTCCATTGCGCTGAGCCTGTGATGAGGCAGGATGCCAGGGCATGTAGGGCATTGGAATGGAACTGCCCGCCTCATGGTGGCCAGGAAGCAGAGAGACAGGAGTCCGAGAACAAGATACACTCTTTAAAGGCACAGCTCCAGACTGGGAATATGGCCTAGTGGCAAGAGTGCTCGCCTCGTATACATGAAGTCCTGGGTTCGATTCCTCAACACCACATATATAGAAAATGGCCAGAAGTTGTGCTGTGGCTCAAATGGCAGAGTGCTAGCCTTGAGCAAAAAGAAGCCAGGGACAGTGCTCAGGGCCTGAGTTCAAGGCCCAGGACTGGCCAAAAAAAAAAAAAAAAAAGAGTAAAGGCACAGGTCCGTGCCGCCAGCCAGCCTTCCCTCCACAGAGCTAGGAGCATCAGTGAAGGAGCCCACTGGTGAACATAGTGCTTGCATCTCAGTAGTGCCACCAGCCAGGGACCAGTCCATCCATCCCTGGGCCTTTTAGTTTATTTATTTATTTATTTAGCCAGTCCTGGGGCTTGGACTCAGGGCCTGAGCACTATCCCTGGCTTGTTTTTTTGCTCAAGGCTAGCTAGCACTCTGACACTTGAGCCACAGCGCCACTTCTGGCCATTTTCTATATACGTGGTACTGGGGAATCGAACCCAGGGCTTCATGTATATGAGCCAAGCACTCTTGCCACTAGGCCATAATCCCAGCCCTTTCCTGGGCCTTTTAGGGGACATTTCACATCAAACCATAACAATAGTCATGCTATCTCATCTCCATTTTTGTTCTATAAATAAATGTTTGGCTCCACTTTGTCATTTGAATCTCCTGTGTCTCAGACCTCAGGCTCTCAACTTAACTGCTGTCAACGAAGCTGTCCTGATAGAAAATCTGGAAATATTCAGAAAGAATGGCTTTGACTTTGTCATTAATGAAGATGGTAAGTTATTGATTTAGGAGCTGGGAATGACCTTTGA
This sequence comes from Perognathus longimembris pacificus, assembly GCF_023159225.1. Lineage (NCBI taxonomy): Eukaryota > Metazoa > Chordata > Mammalia > Rodentia > Heteromyidae > Perognathus > Perognathus longimembris. The sequence continues at coordinate 68,750,562 of NC_063161.1, forward strand.
GGTCAGCTAGATCAAACTATTTATTTCAAAAGAGCGCAGATTCTTGTAAGTACTTCTGAAACGAAGGTGTGTTCTCAAACTTTTTCCTTATAGCTCCAGTCACGGAAAGAGCTAAACTTATTTCCTTGCCAACTAGTAAGAACTGGACTTTTGGACCCCAGGATATAGATGAGCTCATTTTCATGCTAAGTGAGAGCCCGGGGGTCATGTGCCGGCCCTCCCGAGTCAGGCAGATGTTTGCCTCCAGAGCCTGTCGGAAGTCTGTAAGTAAAGCGGGCCAACTGCACTGCTTAAGCTGGGGTTCAGGGAGAGTCAGTGGAGCCCCTGACTTGAGCCCCATCGCCCCTGTTGATTCTCCATGCCAGCCAGCAGATCTGCACCCTCTCTCCTTATTGCCTCCTACCCACAGACTTGTCATGGGCAGAGATCTGGGGAAAAGCATGGCTCTGGCACCGAGCTAGCCCCTGAGGCTGCGAGGGTGCAAGGATGAGGGTGGCAGTGTGGCTGGGTAGGCAGATGCTGGCATGCAGCCCATTGAGGGCACCCATCAGGCAAGGACGGGGTGGGTGCTCAGCAAGAGGGAGAAGGGCGATCAAGTACTGGCCTGATGGACCTCTGCAAAGGATTCCTGGTGACCCAAGCGGGGAGGAGAGAGGCTGGGGCACTTTGGAATCGTGGGAGATACTGAGAGTGTTGTGGCTCTGGTTTCAAGGGTGCTGCTACCAGGCGCAAGCCACAGAGGCCAGGAGCCCACGGAAAGACAGAAGCTTTGAGCTCTGATCTTGTCTGGTCTCACCGTGGAGAACATGGTTATAATGCCACAGTGCTGGGTTAAGCTCCCCACCCCCCCGTTGTGTCTCATACTCAGGTGATGATTGGGACGGCTCTTAACACCAGCGAGATGAAGAAGGTCATCGCCCACATGGGTGAGATGGACCACCCCTGGAATTGCCCCCACGGAAGGCCAACCATGAGGCACATTGCCAATCTGAATGTCATTTCTCAAAATTGACCCTTCTCTCATCCTAAATTGAGTTTTTCAAGCAGTTCTTCCTGTTTTGAAAGCTTTGTTGTTGTCGTTACTGCTCTAAACTTAACCTGCTACTTAAGAATAATGTGCTATATGCATTTTTAAATTATCTTAGGCTGAGCATGGTGGCACATGCCTGTAGTCCCAGCTACTCATGAAGCTGAATCTGGAAGATTGCTTCAGCCCAGGAATTAGACACCAGCCTTGGCAACACAGTGGAAGTCCAACTTAGAAAAAAGAAAAAGATCCCTGTTCAGCATTGCGTGCTGTGTCTTTTCTGCATTTGAAACGTGTGTACAAGCAAAAATGTATTTAACATACACAAGAGGGCTGGGAACATAGCTCAAGCGGTAGAGTGCCTGTCTAGCAAATGTGAAACCCTCAGCACCACCAGAAAAAAAAATACACCAAAAAACAATTAAAGCACTTTGGATGTTACCCAGGCCTCTATTCTGCCTGCACATCTTTTAGCTTGCAACTTTCAGCAGTCAATAATTAAAATTCATTTTGGTCTAATTTGGTAAATTTAAAACTAAGACACCTTGTGAGTTTGTGGTTCTCAATCCTGATACATGTCAGATTTTACAAAAGAAATAATGGTCTGAGTTCAGTGGCTCCCACCTGTTGTAACCCCAACTGTGCAGAAGGCTAAGATCAGGAGAATCAAAGATTTAAGGCCATCCTTGGCAAGAGAAAGGAAGACCTTGTTTGAAAAATAATCACAACAAGGGAGGCTGGGGGTATTAGAAAACCTCCCTACCAAGTATGAGGCTCTGAGTTCAAATTCCAGTCCTGAGAAACAACAAGAATGCTAATACCCAAACAATCCAAAACCTCTGCCTGGCCAGAAGGTGGTGACAGTGGGGCTCGGGTCAGGGTTTTATCTCCCCAGTATAGCCAGATTGGCAGGCACTGGTCCAGGCAGGTGTAAAGAGAAGACTTGTGATTTTTCTGTAACTCAGGGCTGAGGTTTGGTTCCTTAGAGTGTGAACTGAAAGCATTTAAGATGGAACTCTACCCAAAATGGTAGGTGCCCTCCCTGGAGTCCAGGCTGTGATGATGGCCCGCACAGGCCACTCCCTGCCACGCCACCCAGATGCCACAGAGGGAAGGAGCCCAGTGCACTGGTGTGTGTCGGTCAGCATGGTGTAAGCACGTGATCTGCAAGTTGGGGATTGTAGGCACAGTGATTCATACCCCTCCCTCAGCACTGTCACCTTGTATGCAGGTGTGGTTCAGGATCTTTCCATGAGGACATGTTCTGTACTGGCTTCTGAGTGGGGTTCCCCCCCCCCCAAGTGCAACATGACAATGTTGCTCAGATTGACGACAAGAAGAACCACCAGGCAAGGGGTGATGCAGGCAGCTTCCAGAAACTGGAGCCCCAAGAAGGAATCAGGCCTGTTGGGCTAATTTCCAGAACTGTAAGATAATAAAATTATATTCGTTTTAGTAACTAAGTTTGTGGTGATTTATTTTTGTGTGTGTGTGATTGTGGGACTTGAACTCAAGACCTGGACACTGCCCCTGAGCTCTTTTGCTCAAGGCTAGTGCTCTACTACTTTGCACCACAGTTCTACTTCCGTTTTTCTGGTGGTTGATTGGAGATATGAGTCTCACACTTTCCTACCTGAGCTGATCTTGAACTTCGATCCTCAGATCTCAGCCTCCTGAGTAGCTAGGAGTATAGGCATGAGCCACTGGCCCCCTGGCTAAGATGAGGCTGCAAGTGGCAGATAGTAGATACAAGAATCTCTCTACTGTCCAGACAAAAGCCAGGCCTCTACCTTTTCTCCCTTGCCCCCAAGACCTGTGAGGGCAGAGTAGGCTACTTGGCTTCTTTGGGTGTCATTGCCCCTTTAAGAGCTGGCAGGTGAGGAGCGAAGCTAGTGACCAGTTGCCTAGAGACACTTGCTTCCGTTTACCGGATGCCCTGTGCTAGTGGTGGGATAGCCCTTGGCAGAGTAGGAGCTGCCAGGCACCCCAGGCCACTGCTGTGTGCAGAGCAGCCTTGTGGACACCAGAGCCTACCTCTTCCTTGGCCTTTAGAACCCGCACAGGTGTGGCATGGGTGAGAGGGAGCCCCTGGAACCAGAAAGCAATAGGGATCACTGGGGGACAAAGTTGCCTTTATTTGTGGTTTGCCTTGTAATGCTAGAGGACCGGAAAGCCTGCCTGAGTGTGGAGAGGCGAGCCAGCTGGCCCCCCCGGATGACCAATGAGGGCTTGGAAGGTAGGGTTGAGCTGGCAAATGGGGTGTCTAGAGGATCCCTCTAGGCAGAGGCAGGTGAGGTGCCTGGAGCAGGGCCTAGGATGTGGGGGAGGGGAAGTAGGGGGGCAATGGAAACTATGGATTTGGAACAACACCGCTCCTCTGCTCTGCAAACAAGCATTCTTTCACTGGTACTACATGCATCCTCTATGGGTTTTTCTGCACATCTTGTCGGAGACAAGTTACTCTTGTATTCTTCCTATGGGACACCTGAGGCCAGTGGATGTTAGGCAGTGTGCTCAAGGATGCAGGGCTGCTGGTGATGGACACGATGCCCATTTATTTAGAGAGGGGCTTGGAAAGCAACAATTGACAGCACGCATGATCTTAGCGGTGATAAAGCCATTTTCACAGAAAGGTCACCCCAGGACAGGAGATGTGGAAAGAGTATAAGTGATTCAACGCCCTGGCGAGGACTACTATAATTGTAATATTTTTGATAACCTGATAACATGTAATACTAATACTTCTTTTTCTCTAGCCATTCATAGACTAATATTGTGTTGTAAGGCTAAATTGGTACAAGTGAAACTTCCCAGGTATTTAGAAATATTTGTGTGTGTTTATGTTTTGTTTTGTTTTTCAGATAAACCTATCCATGCTTTGAAACCAACATCCACGGAGCCATCAAATCAATCATCAGATATTTGTACATATAAAGTAAAATCATAGGTCTCCCAAAGGCAATGGAGAAAGAAAAGAAAAAAACAGACAAAAAAGGAGATAAGTCGACCCGTTCTCCCTCCTCTCTCTCTGATTATCCAGACTTTTCCAAGCAAGATGGCAGCGCTATTAAACAAGAGCTGCCCTCAGCAGGTACCAGCTTGCCATTGGAAGCGCCATCCACCCCACCAGTCCTCAAAAGAGAGTCACAAAGTATTCCTGAGGCTGAAGATACCACTCAGTTCGAAGAGCCTGTTCTGACCAAGCTCATAGTGGAAAGGTGATTCATGAAGGGGCCAGAGGGAGGAAGAGTCAAGACTCTGCAAATCAGCTGTGTGTGGTCCTGGGGCTTAAACTCAGCACCTGAGTGCTGCCTCTAGTCTTTTTTGCTCAAGGCTATGGCACTCTACCACTTGAGCCACAGCTTTAATTCTAGGGTTTTTACAGTGGTTAATTGGAGATAAAAGTCTCATGGACTTCCTTGCCCAAGCTGGATTTGAACCTTGATCTTCAGATCTCAGCCTCCTGAGTAGCTAGGATTACAGACATGAGCCACCGGTGACTGCCTTCTTGCATTTCTATGATCATACAATTTCTCCATCTTTGGAAATGACACTTCTTTCTAGTTGGGTCTGTGCAGTGCTGCTGGCTTTGTCCCCTGGAGGACTCTGGGAATTGCATCTGGCAGACTCCCTCTCCTAACCACTTTGGTTTTATCTTCTTCCCCTTCCTCCTTTTCCTCTTTCAGCTTGCCATCTTCCTGCCTTCATCTTCCAAGTATACCACCACACCTGGCCCTCTTATCCTATCGTAGCTTTACCTACCATCTTGCTAGATGATGGTTTAAAAAGAATCTGTTGGCATTGTTCTCCCAAGATAGTGTGTGGTGTGTGTGTGTGTGTGTGTGAAACTTTTATTTGTGCCAGTATTAGGGCTTAACTTGGGGCCTGGGCACTCAAGGCTAGCATTCTACCACTTGAGCCACAGCTCCACTTTCAGCTTTTTGTGGTTAATTGGATATGGGAGTCTCTCAGACTTTTCCTGTCTGGGCAGGCTTTGAAGTGCAATCCTCAGATCTCAGCCTCCTGAGTAGTTAGAATTACACACACCCGGCAGAGTCTTCACTTTTTGCCCAGCACTAGCCTTAGAGAATGATTCTCCTTCCTCTGCCTCCCACCTAGCTGGGGATTAAATATGTGCTCTACCACAGATGGCTTGCTTTTTGAGATTGTGTCTTAAATCTTTGCCTTGGTTGGCCTTGAACTGTGATCCTCCTGTCTCTGCTTCCTGTATAACTAAGATTGCAGACATGCCCCATGCTGCCTAGCTCTGTTTTCTGGCTGTATGTCTCTCTCTGTCACTTAGGCTTGTTTACAGAACTCATTAGTTTGGACTTTCTTTGTAGGTACGAAGGGGAGAAAGTCCGAGGGCTGTACGAGGGAGAAGGTTTTGCCCAGTTTCAAGGTGGTGCCACCTACCGTGTAAGTTGTGTATGGAAACGTGCAGGGCTAGGCCAGGAGCTTGCTCAATTTAGATTTTCAAGTCTTCAGGAAATCCATTGATTCTTCAAAAGGAATTGGAAATACTTCATTCTGGGTTTATAGTTTACAAACTGATTACATATTTAAGATAAAAGTCCTTTTAGACTTCTTTTGCCCCTCCCCCTCCCATTTTTCTTTGTTGTCTCAACAACAGGGCCATCACTAAAGTGAAAACAGTCATTCCCCATTGTGAGAGATTTGTTTCAGGACACCCATAAAATACCAAAACTTTCAGTCATGCAGGTATCCTCCATAAAATAATTTAGTGAGCCAGGCACTGGAGGTTCATGCCTGTAATCCAAGCTGCTCAGGAGGCCGAGTCCTGGAGGGTCATGGCTCAAAGCCAGTAGGGACAGAAAAGCCTATAAGATTCCAATTCCAGTTCAAGAGCAAAATGCAGGACAGGATGTGTAGCTAAAGTGGTAGAGTACCGGCTGTGAGCAAGCAGAAAAACCAAGTGAGAGAGGCCCTGAAGTCAAAATCTACTGCCAGCATAAAACTTAAAAGGGGAGGGGGAAGGGTAGCTACTGGGTTCACATCTAAAATCTTAGCTACTCTGGAAGTTGAGATTTGAGGATCACAGTTCAAAACCAGTCAGAAAAGTCTGTGAGATTCTTAGTGCCAATTAACCACCAAAAAGCTGCAAGTGGAGGTATAGCTCAAGAGGTAGATAGAAAACTAGCCTTGAGTACAAAAGCTAAGTAATGGTGCCCAGGCCCTGAGTTCAAACCCCAGTACCAGCACCCCCCCCCCCATCCCCACTTTTTATCCTTTTGTTCTAAGAGTTTCTGCTGTCTTGTTTTGAAGGGAATGTTCTCAGAAGGCCTCATGCACGGCCGAGGGACTTATATTTGGGCCGATGGAGTGAAGTATGAGGTAAAGCATAAAAAGAATTCAAGTTCTAAACCAGAAACATGCCATTTATTTATTTATTTATTTATTTATTTATTTATTTATTTATTTATTTATTTATTTTTATTATTTTGTTATTGTTGCTGGTGATGGTTGTAGGGCTTGAACTCAGAGCCTGGACACTGTCTCTGAGCTTTTTCATTCAAAGCTAATGCTCTACCAGTTTGAGCCACGTCTGGTTTTCTGGTGGTTGATTGTAGATAGGAGTCTCATGGACTTTCCTGCCTGGGCTGGCTTCAAACCACAATCCTGAGATCTCACCTCCTAAGGAGCTAGGATTACAGGTGTGAGCTACCAGTGCCCCACTGGTAAATGTAGACATTATTGGTTGGCCACCAACTGCTAGACATACTCTTTTCACAAAAGCATAGAATCCAAAAATATACACTACCAAAGGACAGAGTCCAGGGTAGCCGGAAATGGCCACTGGTTTCCTTTGTGACTCGTGGTGTGCACATACATGTTTTAATTCCTCCTGCTTTTCGCAGGCAAATAGTCGATTACACTTTGTCATGTATGCCTTTATAGTTGAGCCATTTCCCATGATCCAGCTCTGTTTTCTCTGGCTGCAGTGTTGCATGTGGGTCTCTGGTAACCTACGTGGGGGTTGCCAGGCAGTGGAATGTGTGGTTTTAGACTGATTTCTGGGGACAGATTTGGTTTTCCCAGAGACTGACACTGCTCCCACACACAAAGCATGTTAGTGATGCAAAGCTGGTGTGAAAATCTCCACGCATACTACTAGCATTGCATGTTTATAAATGGTAATGAGGCATTTGAAGAGCATGCTCCTGGCACTGATTTTTGAAGAGCAGCCAGTTGGGGCAGAACTGCAGGCACATTTGGAATAGGAGGCAGCTTCCCGGAGCTAAACAGTGGGGGGCATGCCCAGGAGGTGCTGGGAGCAAGGGAGGCTGACTGTTGGCTTAGGGGAGGGAGCTGAGAACTAGGCCCCAACAGTGGGTTGGACCCAGCCTTTCTAGCCTGTGGTCTCTGGTCCCCACAAGGCCCTTTTGCTTTACTGTCTCTAGAAACAACCAGGGATCAGAGGGTCTGCCCCAGCCCAATCAGAAGGTTCCGTGGGTAGAACCAGGCTCCCAGAAGCATCCTAAGACTAGGCACCAGTGCTCACACCTCTGGTTCCAGCTACTCAGGAGGCTGAGATCTAAGGATCATGGTTCAAAGCCAGCCCAGGTAGGAAAGTTCATGAGACTCTTATCTCTAATCAACTACCAAAACTCCAGAAGTGGAGCTTTGGCTTAAGTGTTAGAGTGCTAACCTTGAGCAGAAAAGCTCAGAGCCAGTGCCCAGGCTCTAAGTTCAAACCCCAGTACCAGCACATAAAACAAAAGCAGAAGTGTCTTCAGGCAAGTGGAACCTGGTGACCAGATGTCCGATTTCCTCAGCCAACTGGCACACAGCTCAGGTTCCTCGAGCACATGCTTGGTGTGTATGCCTAGGTTCAGTCCCCAGAGCCTGTGCATGCATACTTGTGCATGTGTACAAATGCACAAATGCACACATGCACACACACACACACACACACACACACACACACACACACACACACACACCAGTGGAAGAGAGCCCATTAGCCCTGAGCCCTGGCCATGGACTCAGACATCCTCGGCCTGTATAGAGCCAGGTTCAGAAGGTGCCTGAGAGGTGGCTGCCAGCTGCTATGCCTGCAAAACTTTGTGGAATTTTTTTTTTTTTTGGTGGGGGGAGTCCTGGGCCTTGAACTCAGGACCTGAGCACTGTCCCTGGCTTCTTTTTGCTCAAGGCTAGCACTCTGCCACTTGAGCCACAGCGCAACTTCTGGCCGTTTCTATATATGTGGTGCTGAGGAATTGAACCCAGGGCTTCATGTATACGAGACAAGCACTCTTGCCACTAGGCCACATTCCCGGCCCCAGCCTGTAGAACTTTGTGATGAAGCACAAGGGGAGAGAAGGGTTCCATGAGCCAGGTGTATACTTGTGGGGGTCATGCTGTGGCTGGTCCTGCACACCTGCCAGAGAGAACAGCCACCTTCCTGGCCCCCCAAGGCTGAGTGGGCAGCCTCAGCTTTGGTGGCACCTGTTTGCTTAGTTGGGCCTCTGCCTGCATGCCACTTCCTGGTACTTGGATTATCCCAGTGGAAGGATCAGGGGAGAGGAAGCGGGGGCGGGGGGGGGGGGCTTTTCCAGCCATCCCACTGACAGCCACCCTTCCTTAGGGGGACTTTGTGAAGAATATCCCCATGAACCACGGTGTGTACACGTGGCTGGATGGCAGCACGTATGAAGGTGAAGTGATCAACGGCATCAGGAATGGATTCGGTATATTCAAGTTCAGCGAGAAGCCCGTGTCCTACATGGGCTACTGGTGTGATGGCAAGAAACATGGCAAGGTGTGTGAGGCAGCAACACACGGGACACACAAACATGGCAGGCACAAAGTACTGGGGGAATATTTGCACACACACACACACACAAAGCTGTATGGTTGAATTTCTTGGGCAGTGCTGGGGATTTGAACTCAGGGCCTTGAATATAACTAGGTAAGCACTATACACTTGAGCCAAGCTCCCTCCCTCTTTAGGCTCTAGTGGATTTTTGTTGTTGTTGTTGTTGTAGCAGGGCTGAGATCAAACCCAGAGCCTTACATACATGCTAGGCAAGCACCCTACCACTGGACCTAATTTCTAGCCCCAAGTTGCTTTAGTGTGTTTGTGACAGGGTCTCTTGCTTTTGCCCAGGCTGACCTTGGACCCTCCTGCCCTAACTTCCTAAGGGCTGGTGTTATAGGCAGGAAAAACTATGCTGGATAAAATTATGTTTAAAGCATATGATTGTGTGGTATTAAGTCTATGCACATGGTCATGCAACTGTCACCCTGCCCAGTTCCAAAACCTTGTCAGCACCCCATTTAAAACCCCATTCTGAATAGGCAGTTCCTCTCTAGCCCTCCTCCTCCCTGTTGCTCTCTGCCTTCCTCTACACGAATCCTATGCTATGAGACCTTATTCTGTCTTTCACTTTGGACTGAGTCACATGGCAGCTTTGCATCATTTCACACTCACACCAGCAATGGAGGGTGTATCTGCTTCTAATCATGAGTGTTATTTGTACCAAAACTCTTGTGCCTCTGTCTAGGATGCTAAAATACAAGAGTAGTTTTTAGAGATTTTTTTTTTTTTTTTTTTTTTTTGCCAATCATGAGGCTTGAACTCAAGTTCCAGGCACTATCCTTGAGCTCTTTTGCTCAAAGCCAGCACTTTGAGCCACAGTACCACTTCTGGTTTTCGGATGGCTAATTGGAGATAAGAGTGTCACAGACTTTCTTGCCAAGGCTAGCTTCAAACAGTTCTCAGATCTCAGCCTCCTGAGTAGCTAGGATTACAGACATGAGCTACCAGTACTTGGCTGAGGATTGAGGTGAATGTAATGACTGCTGTCATTCCATGCCTGGATGTGGCACCTTGTTACTAAGGAGTGTTAAATTTAAATGTGTAAAAGCTGGTGGGGCTGTTTGGAGAGATGCTGGAAACTTTAGGGGTGGGGCCTATGAGAGAACCTGGGGACATGTCCTTGGGAGACCTCCCCTTCCTGTCCACCATGAGGTGAGTAGCCTCTGCCTTTTTCCTCTGTCTTATGATACTCTGCCTCACCTCTGAGTATCTCAGTGTCTGAAACCCTGATCCCAAGCAAGTCTTTTATCCTCACTTGTCCCTATCGGGGACAAGTTGAAGTGGAGTAGGGCACAGAGCCTGTGGAAGTTTGACACGGACCTCTGCATTTTGTTTGCTTCTCACAGCTGTCGGGTTTTGTTTTGTTTTGATCTTTACATTTAGCATATCTGTGTTATGGGACTTGATTTTTTTCTAATGACATGATTTGTTTCAGGGCACCGTTTATTACAATCAAGAGGGCACCTCATGGTACGAGGGAGACTGGGTGCACAATGTGAAGAAGGGCTGGGGGATCAGACGGTACGTGTGGCAGGGTCTGGGCTACAACGGGGGGAGAGACAGAAGGGCCATGTTTCCTGTCTAAGCAGGGCAGGATGCTGCTAAAACTCCTGTTTAGTCTCCACCAACAAAAATACTATACAAAGAAACTAGAGCATCATTTTTATTTATTTTTCTGTTTGTCCTGCAGCTTGAACTCGGGGTCTAGGCATTGTCCCTGAGCTCTTTAGCCCAAGGCTAGTGCCCTACCACTTGGATCTACAGAGCCACTTCCAGTTTTGGAGTAGTTAATTGGAGTTAAGAGTCTTGTGGGGACTTTTCTGCCTGGGCTGGCTTTGAACCATGATCCTCAGATCCCAGCTTCTGAGTAGCTAAATTACAGGCATGAGCCACCAGAGCCCAGCTAGAGCACATTTTAATCTGCCCTTTTCCTTTATTGTAAGTTGAAACTGTCTTTCATGTTCTTCATATCAGTAACACCACCATCATCAGCTGTCTCTTGAATGGTGGGACTTTTGCTCGATTTTAGATTGAGCTAAGATTGTGTGTGTGTGTGTGTGTGTGTGTGTGTGTGTGCGCGCGCGCACCAGTCCTGGCACTTGACCTCTGGGCCTAGGTGCTGTTACTGAGCTTTTTTTGCTCCAGACTAGCACTCTACCACTTGAGCCACAGCTGCACTTTCAGCTTTTCTGTGGTTCATTAGAGTTAAGATTCTCCTCAGACTTTTCTTGCCTGGGCTGGCTTTAAACAATGATCCTTGGATCTCAGCCTCCTGAATAGCTAGGATTATGGGTGTGAGCCACCAGCACACAGCAAGTCAAGATTGTTTTTGAGATGGTGTCTTTTTCTGTACTGAAGCTGGTCTTGAGCTTGCTATGTCTCCTGGGCCTGGAACCCCTGCCTCAGCCTTGTGCGTGTGGGTATCTCCAGTGAACATTAAAGACAAATGCATATAACATCACCAATCATGCCTCATTGTTTCTTTTGTCCCAGTTACAAATCTGGAAACATCTACGAAGGCCAGTGGGAGGACAACCTGCGACATGGGGAGGGCAGGATGCGATGGCTGACCACCAATGAGGAGTACATGGGCCACTGGGACAGGGGGGTGCAGGTAGGCGCTGCCACACTCACTAGCACAGTGAGTGTTCTAGTCATTTCCCTGGGTGAGCATTGCAAGTTTGAGTTATCCAGGGAATGAATCCGTTTCCTATTAAATTTGTCAGCATGAAGTTGTTCACAGCCTTCCCTGCTGTCTCTTGGTGTCCCTAGAATCTCTTGGCCATGCTCCCCTTCTCTCAGCCATGTTCTCCCTCTCTCAACACAAATATTTTGTGTTTCCACTCCTTGAGCCTTGCACCATAGTGCTGTAGCGATTCTGTGACTGCCCCAGCAAGCCAGCTGTGGGTGTTCGCACTTTCTATGATGTGTTCTGGATTCCAATGTAATTGCCACTAGCTGTTCATTATTACTTTCTAGGTGCATGGGTTGGTTTTAATTTGCTTTTCATTTTCTAGATTTGTGAAAATGGAAACTTTATTGAGTTAAGATGTTTTTTTCCCTCTACTTTTTTTTTTTCCAGTGCTGGGGATGCACCCCAGGACCTGTGTGGGCTCCCAGGCACTCTGTACTTAGCTGTGTAGAGTCACACAGCACACGTCCTTCAGGCATTGGTCTGTCACTGAGCTTAATGTCCTCAAGCTCATCCATGCTACAGTGCATGTCAGAATTCCCTTCCATTTTAGGGCTGAATAATATTTCCTCACACATACAGACTCCATTTTGTTCACTTATTCAACAGATGCTTGTGTAGCTTGTGATAGTAATTACCAACAACCAGGCTCTTTACACTATCTTTGACTCTGTGTGTGTATGTGTGTGTGTGTGTGTGTGTGTGTGTGTGTGTGTTTATGTATGTATATGTGTGTTGGTACTGAGGCTTGAACTTAGGGCCTTTTGCTCAAGACTAGCACTCTACCACTTGAGCCACAGCTCCAATTCTGGCTTTTTGGTGGTTAATTGGAGATAAGAGTCTCACAGACTTTCCTGCCTTAGCTGGCTTTGAACCGTGACCCTCAGATCCCAGCCTCCTGAGTTTCTAGGATTACAGGTATGAGCCACCAGTGCCCTCCCTGTCTTTGATCTTTATATGCAACCTGTAGGTCAGGTGCTATTTCCATTCTATGGCCGAAAGACCTAAAAGGGTTTAAATAATTTGCCTTAAGTCGAGAGACTGGTTAGCAAAAGGCCTTTGCCCTCTGCTTTACATGGATGCTAAGAAGAGAAGGAAATATTTTGTGTCTTTCTGATGGCAATGGGCTTTCTTTTTAGAATGGATTTGGAAAATACACATGGTTTCAAAAGAGAATCCCCAATTCCCAATACACCATGAGGAATGAGTACGTCGGGGAATTTGTGGATGGGTGTCGCCATGGGCCAGGGAAGTTTTACTATGCCAGTGGAGCCATTTTCGAGGGCGAGTGGATTTGCAATAAGAAGCATGGCGCGGTGAGTGTGAACCTGCACAGGACATAGCTGACGCTGCAAACCAGCTCAGTGCCTACTGCACTAGGCACTTGGCATAGATAAAACCTATCTCGTAACCTTGTATCTATCTCCTAGATCTTTAGAAGCTATACTTGTGTGTGTGTGTGTGTGTGTTTGTGTGTTGGGGTTTGATTTGGTCATATTAAGCCAGTCTGTCTTTTTTGTAGTTGTTGTTATTGATGATCATGGGGCTTGAACTCAGGGTCTGGGCACTGTCCCTGAGTTTTTTCACTCAAGGTTAGTGCTCCATGGCACATCCAGTTTTCTGGTAATTGGAAATAAGAGTCTCACAGATTTTTCTGCCCAGGCTGGCTTCAAACTGTGATCCTCAGTTCTCAGCCTCCTGAGGAGCTAGTGTGAGCCACTAGCGCTGGCTTCACATAGTCTGTCTGAATATGTCGCATGTAATAAAGTACCATATGGGCTTCAGGGTTGCTTGGAGTCAGTGAATGGAGTCAGGGACTCAGTGATGGCAGATATTTCTCTCATGTAGCCAGCTTCACGCTGGCGTTGCCCCTTTCCCAAGGTTGCAAGGTGGCTGCTGGCACTCCAGACTTCACACACACATATCCCACTGAGTAAAAAAGAAGGAACTCTCTTCCCAGAAGCTCTCTGCAAATGAATTCCATGTCACAGAGGCAGCGTGGGTCCTGAGCTCCTGGAACAGTTCCTGCAGGTTGAGCTGGCTTTGACCCACCCTGTTGTGTGACGTGTGCTTTTCTGCTCACTCAGCCAGAGTACTTCAAGTTGGGCTGAGATGGTGAGGTAGACACGGGGGTGGAAAAGAGGAGGAAGAGGCAGAAGTGGAGAAGGAGAGGGAATTTGAGAGTGTGATTCTCTGTGTACTAGGAGTTCTGAACCCTCAGGAAAACAGTACATGAGCTGGGTGCTAGTGGCTTGTAATCCTAGCTACTCAGGAGGCTGGGAGGATTGGGGTTCAAAGCCAGCCTGGGCAGGAAAAGAAAGGAGACTTTTCTCTACAGTTAAGCATCTAAAAAAGACTAGAAGGGGGCTGGAAATATGGCCTAGGGGCAAGAGTGCTTGCCTCATATACATGAAGCCCAGGGTGTGATTCCCCAGTACCACATAAATAGAAAATGGCCAGAAGTGGTGCTGTGGCTCAAGTGGCAGAGGGCTAGTCTTAAGCAAAAAGAAGCCAGGGACAGTGCTCAGGCCCTGAGTCCAAGCTCCAGGACTGACAAAAAAAAAAAAAAAAAAAAGACTAGAAATAGCCAGGTGCCCTTGGCTCATGCATGTAATCCTAGCTACTCTAGAGGCTGAGATCTGAGGATCGCAGTTCAAAGCCAGCCTGGGCAGGAAAGGCCATGAGACTCTTATAACCACCAGAAAACTGGAAGTGGTACTGTGGCTTAAAGTGATAGAGCACAAGCCTTGAGCTGAAGAGCTCAGGAACAGCGCCCAAGCCCTGAGTTGAAGCCCCGTGACTGGCAAAAACAAAGAACACAGAAGTGAAGCTATGGCTCAAAGAGGTAGAACACTAACATTGAGCAAAAAAGCTGAAGGACAGGCCATGAGTTCAAGTCCCACAACTTACCAACATAAAAGAAAACAAGCGTACAAGAAATGTATCCAATGCGTAACGTATGAAACTGTAACCTCTCTGTACATCACTTTGACAATCAATGAGAAAAAAGAAAGAAAGTGGAGGAGTTAACAAATTGTACAAGAAATGTACCCACTGCCTTACATATGAAACTGTAACCCCTCTGTACATCACTTTGACAATAAGTAATTATTCAGAAAAGAGAAAGCAAGCCAGCAATGTCCATATGTCTGTGTTTATCAAAGGGGGCTTCCCCAGCCCAGGAATGTGGTCTCCTCCTGCAGGGCAAGCTGACACTCAAGAACGGCCATGTGTTTGAAGGCGTGTTTTGCAATGACCACATTGCTCAGATTCCAGATTTCAGTGCTGAATTTCTGCCTTACCTGGAGCCATCCTTCAGCAAGGCCCCAGACAGCAAGGTGCAGGGTGCCTCCTCTGCCACTGGAAGCTTCCGGGAGCCCAGAAAGCCTTCCACACCCACCACCCGTCATGACCGCCTCGTGTGCCTGCCTCGCTTGCTAGAGATGACCAAGAACCTGGACGACAGAGAGAGCCCTTCTGTGTTAGGATCGGGCATTGAACTGGAGCTCACATGGCTACTGAATATGTACCCTAAGGAGGCCCAGGCTGAAGAAAAGCTCCAGGTGAGAGCCTTCTAGAGTTCTCCATGTGCATCTCAGGCACACACACTGACAGCCACCCATGGGCATGGGAAAGCAGCTGGGACTGCTGTCTTGCCTTGTCTTCTCTTCCCACCAACCTTTCAACATGCCACCTTTATTTTTTTTTTTTATGTTCCTAAATCAAAGTTGTTGTTTATTTTATTTTATTTATTTTTTTTTCTCAAATTTTTATTATCAAACTGATGTACAGAGAGGTTACAGTATCATACGTTGGGCATTGGATACATTTCTTGTACTGTTTGTTGCCTTGTCCCTCATGCCCCCCTCCCTCCCCCCCTTTCCCTCCCCCCCCCCCAACATGCCACCTTTATAAAGCTGACTTCGAGAGCAGGCATCTTGGATAGACAGATGGACAGGCAGATAGCTCTAGGCACTTCAGCACCCAGAGGCTGCCGCTCTTCTCTGCAGACATGGGCTGCTATGCACTGGTGGGACCCCAGGCGTGTGCCTGACTTTCCCTCCATTCACAGCCCCCAAGGATTTGGTGGGGTCGTCGGGGCCTCGCTGGGGACATTGTCCAGGGCTGGCTAGGGAGTGGAGCCCTCTATGCTGAACACCGTTGCCCCGCCAGTTGTGTGACACTCTACCCCATTTCTGGTCCCAGGGTCACCAGCATTGCCCCCACCACCCCCGGAAGTGTGCTCCTCTCTGAACCTCCATAATGTACAAAACACATGGGGAAAGGAGACTCCTCACAGATAAAAACTTTGTGGTGTTTTTTCTAGATTTTTTACGGTGTGTACTTCCTTAGGCTGGAGCCATTCTGCTCATGGATGCTCTGTTTTCATGTAGAATTTAATGACAGCCATTTAGGATTGTCTGACAATGGTTTTTATGTGACTAAACATATATATGTATATGTGTGTATAGACTTATCAGGAAAACAAGGTCAGACATTACATTATTCTCCTCTCTCCCCACCTCCCCCTAGTGGTTTTTGTTTGTTTTGTGCCAGTCCTGGGGCTTGAACTCAGGACCTGAGTGCTGTCTCTGAGCTTCATTTTATTCAAGGCTAACACTCTACCACTTGAGCCACAGCACCACTTCTAGCCTTTTTCTGGTTCACAGACTTTCCTGCCCAGGCTGGCTTTGAACCATGATCTGCAGATCTTAGCCTCCAGGGTAGTTATGATTACAAGTGTGAGCCATCCACCTGGCTTCCCTATAGTTTTTGTATAATATTATACAGAGCATTCATTTATGGTTCTATGTTAGAATACGTAGATATTAAAAATTCTGTATTTCACCAGGCACTGGTGACTCATACCTATAATCCTAGCTACTTAGGAGGCAGAGATATAAGGATCACAGTTCAAAGCTATCCAGGACAGGAAAGTCCATAAGACTCTTGTCTAATGAAGCACCAGAAAACCAGAAGTGGTGCTGTGGCTCAAAGTGGTAGAGCGCTAGCCTTGAGCAAAAGAGCTCAGAGACAGAGCCCCGGCCTGGAGTTCAAGCTTCATCACCACTACCAACAACAAAATAAATTCTATATTTCAACATATAATCATATAGACTTTAAAAAAAAAAACCAACTACATGACTAATTGAAAGAATTTGTGATTCCACCCTTGAGAAGTTGCCTAGACACGACAAACTGTGGAATATTTTATAATGTGGCTGTGTTGCAACTGTTTTTACTTTTCATCCTGCTATGACCTTGGAGTTGGCAATGGCCTATCTCCATACGCCTCCCTGCCAGGCTCCCTCTCATGGCAGCCACAGAAGCTCCTGCGTGGGGCGGGCGCCTCCTTCCTGGCAAGGCCCGGGCTGTGCTGTCCCGACGGAGGGAAGAAGCAGAGGATGTCTTTTAGAACTGAGCTGCACTGCTCACTTCTTTCCAGGTGGAATATGCCATCTTAAGAAACATTACGGAGTTAAGAAGAATCTATTACTTCTACAGCAGCCTGGGGTGTGACCACTCTCTGGATAATACCTTCCTGATGACGCAGCTCCGCTTCTGGAGATTTCTAAAGGACTGCAAGTTCCATCACCACAATATCACCATTGCTGAGATGGATAGGGTCTTAAGCAGTGAGTCTCCCATTGTGCCACCTGCTACACTGGGCCCATAAGGCCAAGAGCAGGGAGAGACAGTGAAGCGGCAGGGAGTAGGACAGGGGGGAGGGGGGAGGGGGAGGGGAGCAGCAACCGTGCCAGTGCAGGCCTGTGCTCACAGAATTACTAGTATTAAGTTAGACTGTGTTGCTTTGAAAAATGAGGACATGGTTAAGTGTCTTGTAAGATAATGTGCCAGGCCAAGTGGTTCCTACTGTAACCTCAGCACACTCAGGAGGCTGAAGCAGGAGGACTGAGCATTCGAGGCCAGCCTGAGCTACACAGGGAGACCTTGTCTCCAAACAAGGGAGTGTGGGAAGGGAGTGTGGCTCGGTGGTCAAGTGCTTATTTAGCACTTTCAAGGCCCCAAGTTCCATCCCAGAACTCCCCAAAAGTAAAAAAAAGCCCCAGCCTGAGCTCCTGGCATGGTGTTAGTTGTGGTTGCTACATGTGTTCACAGGGTTGCCATGGAAACGCATGGGAGTGCTCACCAGGAGCAAATGAAAATGCCCAGCACTCTCTCCATATTTGCTCCTTGCAGCATGTAACAGTATCCCCGTGGAAGAGATTCACTCTCCATTCCAAACGATTCTTCTGAGAAACTTTTTGAGTTACCTCCTGCAGCTGGCTTACCACATTCATCACAAAGAATACCAGTAAGTCCCTCTTTGTATCCTCCCTGAGCTGTGGCTAGGACTCGAGGGGACTCAGTTGTCCTCTGTCCTCCCTTGTCCAGCCTTCGTCCCCAAGCTCCACAGATGAGCAAGACACTGCCACAGGGGTGGGCGAGGCAATGCTGAAATGCATATGGCCAAGGCATTCAGAACCCAGAAAGCTTTATCCAGGAATGGCCACAATCTCCTATCTTAAGGCAAAAGTGCTATCATTCATTTGAAAAGCTTTTTTCAAGCCAATGTTGGTGTCTCAGGCCTGTAATCTTTTTTTTTTTTTTGCCAGTCCTGGGCCTTGAACTCAGGGCCTGAGCACTGTCCCTGGCTTCTTTTTGCTCAAAGCTAGCACTCTGCCACTTGAGCCACAGCACCACTTCTGGCTGTTTTCCATATATGTGGTACTGAGGAATCAAACCTAGGGCTTCATGTATACGAGGCAAGCACTCTTGCCTCTAAATCATATTCCCAGACCTCCGGCCTGTAATCTTTTTTTTTTTTTTCTTATGAGAGAGCCTTTATTTGTTTGGTTTTGGGGTTTGTTTGTTGTTGTTTTTTTTGCCAGTCCTGGGGCTTTAACTCAGGGCCTGAGCACTGTCCCTGGCTTCTTTTTGTTCAAGGCTAGCACTCTACCACTTGAGCCACAGTGCCACTTCTGGCCATTTTCTATATATGTGGTGCTGAGGAATTGAACCCAGGGCTTCATGTATACGAGACGAGCACTTTACCACTAGGCCATATTCCCAGCCCATGGCCTGTAATCTTTTTTTTTTTTTTTTTTTTTTTTTTTTTTTTTTTTGCCAGTCCTGGGCCTTGGACTCAGGGCCTGAGCACTGTCCCTGACTTCTTTTTGCTCAAGGCGAGCACTCTGCTACTTGAGCCACAGCGCCACTTCTGGCTGTTTTCTATATATGTGGTGCTGGGGAATCGAACCGAGGGCTTCATGTATAGGAGGCAAGCGCTCTTGCCACTTGGCCATATTCCCAGCCCGTCCTGTAATCTTAATTACACAAGAAGTTGAAATCGTGAGGATCTCACTTCAAAGCCAGCCTGAGCAGAAAAGTCCACAAGATTCCATTTCCAATTAACTGCAACAGCCTACTAAGCAAGAAAGCTGAGTGAAAGCATGGGGCACCGAGTTCAAGTCCTGAACCTAGGATTAAAAAATAAAATTGAAAAAAGAAAGCCTTCTTGGGTTGGGAGTATGGCCTAGTGGTAGAAGTGCTTGCCTCATATACATGAAGCCCTGGGTTCGATTCCCCAGCACCACATGTATAGAAAAAAACAGAAGTTGCGCTGTGGCTCAAGTGGCAGAGTGCTAGCCTTGAGGAAAAAAAGAAGCCAGGGACAGTGCTCAGGCCTTGAATTCAAGCCCAGGACTCGCAAAAAAAATAAAAAAGAAAACCTTCTTATTTTTACCTAATTTTGGATTTTCAGAAGTGTTGCTGTAAGTACATAGAGTCATTGTGTAACTGGCACAGAAATTTAAATCTTACACAGCCATGATGCTACAGGGTCACTAACAACAGCCTGTGTTAGCATCTCCCCAGGCCTTCACCCCATCCCTCTTCTGCTAGGATGTAATTGCCGACCCCACATTCCATTTTACTGTCACATCTTCTCTAAGTCCTTCAATCTTTGATAATTTCTGACACTTTGTCTTTCATGACCTTGACACATACACACATAAAAATACCAGAGCTGGGTGTCAGTGGCTCATGCCTATAATCCCAGCTACTCAGGAGGCTGAGATCTGTGGATTGCAGTTCAAAGCCAGCTCAAGCAGGAAAGTCTGTAAGACTCTTATCTCCACCAAAAAAAGCCAGAAGTGAGCTATGGCTCAAATGGTAACCCTGAGTAAAAAAAATCTAAGGGAGAGAACCCAGGCCCTGAGTTCAAGTCCCAGGAACAGCACACACACACACACACACACACACACACACACACATACACACAACACACACACATACACACCAAGGCCTAGTGGCACACACTTGTAATCTGAGTGAGGTAGGAGCTCCACTTGAGCTACATAGAAAGATCCTCTTGAGACAACCAAAGGCTGTCATTCAAGGCCCTAATGCTCCCCAGCACCAACTAGCAAGCTGGTAAGGATGTGTTCTCATCAATGGTCCCACAGTTTTGGTTGTGGATTTTGGAGAGTGCATGATGGTGTGCTGATCTTCCTGTCATGACTCACACTGTTCTCTCCACTCAAGATTAAGGAGGCCAGGCAGGACATTCCCCTCTCCCATCAATGCATCCCTTTCCTAATACCACTGGCTAGAAGGCAGTCAGGACCTCCAGCTCTGGAGGGAGCCGTCATTCAGCTGTTTTCTGTCATAGAAACAGAAGCCCATCACTATCTCTGTGCTTTACCAAACTGATGGCTGAGAACATTCGCCCCAATGCCTGCCAGGTAAGAGGTAAGTAGAGGAAGAGGGTGTAGTCAGGGTCACCTTTTCAAGCTTTATTCCCAATCATTTCTTCACTGCTCTATTTTCAGGAAACTTATTCAGTGAGCAACAGCGGACACTGTACTCCATGAATTACATCGATAAGTGCTGGGAGATTTACATAGCTTACTGCAGACCAAACAGAGCTCAGCACTGCGAGCTTACAATGAAGATGAGGTACTTCCTCTGGATGCTGAATGTGAGCTCGAGAATGGCTTTATATTTACAAGAATTTTCTTTGGAATCAAATATCTGTTGAGCATCCACAGATCTTTTCCCAATAGCTCTCTTCTCCCAGCTTCATTCCTTATAAATGGGGGAGGGCATCCCCTGTCCAGCCTGACATGAGGCCTCCGGTGCCTCTGTTCCACTTCCTCCATTTCCCCAGTCCCCATCCCCTGCTTTCCAGTCTATGCAGCTCTCTGGTGGCCGCTTGCTGGCCATCCATCTACCCACGTTCCCCACCTTCAGTGCTGTAAACAGACTTTCCTGTTAATTTAGAGGACTCGAAGGGATCAGCAATGGGATTTCCAGAAGGCTCTGCAAAATGAGCAGCTGTTAAGAATCTCTTAAGTGTTCTGTTCACATTAAAATAAATGTTTGCTTGGTGGCTCAGCGCCTGTGATCCTAGCTACTCAGGAGGCTGAGATCTGAGGATCGCAGTTCAAAGCCAGCCTGGAAAGTCCATGAGACTCTTTTTCTTTCTTTTTTTTTTTTTTTTTTGGCCAGTCCTGGGGCTTGGACTCAGGGCCTGAGCACTGTCCCTGGCTTCTTCTTGCTCAAGGTTAGCACTCTGCCACTTGAGCCACAGCGCCCCTTCTGGCCATTTTGTGTATATGTGGTGCTGGGGAATCGAACCCAGGGCCTCATGTATATGAGGCAAGCACTCTTGCCACTAGGCCATATCCCCAACCCCATCCATGAGACTCTTATCTGCAATGAAACATCAAAAAAACAGAATGGGGTTAGGAATGTGGTTAAGTGGTAGAGTGCTTGCCTGGCATGCATGAAGACCTGGGTTCAGTTCCTCAGTACCACATACACAGAAAAAGCCAGAAGTAGTGCTGTGGCTCAAGTGGCAGTGTTAGCCTTGAGCAAAAGAAGCTCAGGGACAGTGCTCAGGCCCTGAGTCCAAGGCCCAAGACTGGGAAAAAAAAAAAAAGAAAGAAAGAAAAAACACAGACTGCAGCTTTGTTCAAGTGGGAAAGAGCTGAAAGAGAGGACAAGCTCCTGTAGAGGCACCCCCCCTACACACACGAATACCTGCTTGTTTGTTACTATCAGCAATTGTGGCTTAGCTGAGACTTTTTTTCTTTTACAGGACTTCAGAATGATAAATAAAGAATTAACAGCAACCAGGTTTATGCTTGTAATAGCTGAGGACAACCCCTTTGTGCATGATGGAATTGACAGCAACTTTGAATTTGAGGTCTGTATAGCTGTGTCACCAAGGGTCCACAGGCAACTCAGGGAGGTAACAGGAAGCACAATTTGATTGACCGTCACCTGACCCCAATCCCTCCCATGGAAGATAAACATATATATTTTTTTGTTTTGTTTTTGTTACCAGTCCTGGGGGTTGGACTCAGAGCCTGAGCACTGTCCCTGGCTTCTTTTTGCTCAAGGTTAGCACTCTACATCTTGAGCCACAGCGCCACTTCCGGCTTTTTTCTATATATGTGGTGCTGAGGAATTGAACCCAGGGCTTCATGTATATGAGGCGAGCACTTTACCACTAGGCCATATTCCCAGCCCCTAAACACACACTTGTGTGCAGATGTTTGCATTGAGACCCTAGAGGCTGATCTGGTCTGTGTGCAGAGAAATGTTCCAGACCAGCCAGCTAGAAGAAAGCAGACCTCCTGTGCTTTCTTTCCTTCTTCTTTCCTTGCAGTTGGTTTTCCTGGAATTCTTTGAAGCTCTCTTGTGCTTTGCGCTTAACTGTATTCCTGACCAACTGACTGAGTCCTGTATAAACCTGCCCGGCACTGATTTGCTTGGAAACAAACACGTGAGCATTTACACGATAATAAGCCAGGTAACAGACGTGGAAGTCCAATGATGGCTGTGTTGGGAGGAGTGAAATTTGCCTCGACTTATCTGGGGCTGTTGTATCCCCTCCAGGAAAATTATTTAAGATTTAAGAAAAATGGATGATGGCTTTTCACATTTGTAAAGGAGTATATTGTTTTGTTGTTTTAAGTTAGGGCTAAAAATATATTACTTGCTCCTGGCCCAGGAGGGAGATACCATAATGCAGGTCACTGTGCAGACTGACTACACAGATTAGCAAAGCCGAGGCGCACCGATTGCTGTCAGATGGCCTATTACCTGGACTGAGCGTTCATGGCAGTGGAGAGTTGAGGGTGGGTGTGGAGGGAGCACCTGGGGTCACCACACTACTCAGGAGGCAGGGAGGATGGTGTTTTGAGGCTGGCTGGAACAACATTAGCACAAGACCCCATGTGAAAAACAAATTTAAAAAACAAACTCCAACAAAAGAGCTGGAGGTGAGGCTCAAGTAAGTGTAGCAAGTATGAAGCCCTGAGCTCAAACCCCAGCACTATATAAGTAAAAAATAAAGTATGGGGTACCAGTGGCTCCCACCTGTAATCCTAGCCACTCAGAAGGCATCTGAGGATGTTGGTTCAAAGCCAGCCCAGGTGGGAAAGTCTATGATACTCTTCAGTGAGCTACCTCCAAAAAGTCAGAAATGGAGCTGTGGCTCAGTTGGTAGAGTGCTAGCCTTGAGCAAAAAAAAACAACCCCAAAAACAAACAAAAAAAAAACTTCAGGGCTGGGGATATGGCCTAGTGGCAAGAGTGCTTGCCCCGTATACATGAGGCCCTGGGTTCAATTCCCCAGCACCACATATATAGAAAATGGCCAGAAGTGGCGCTGTGACTCAAGTGGCAGAGTGCTAGCCTTGAGCAAAAAGAAGCCAGGGACAGTGCTCAGGCCCTGAGTCCAAGCCCCAGGACTGGTAAAAAAAAAAACAAAAACAAAACCTCAAGGACAGTGCCCAGGCCCTGAGTTCAAGCTCCAGGAACATAATTAAGTGTAAAGCCTGTTCCAGAGCAAAGATGTGAAGGAATGTTGGTGGGTGTGCACTGGATGCTAAGCTGGACACCGGAAGCTCCACCGACACCCTGGCAGAGCAGCCACCATGTCGGTTATTTAGAAAGATTCCAGAGTCTGGGTCAGATTGAGACAAAAGGTTTGTTGGTTGGTGGAGGCTTTAGATCAGTGTCATGTGGAGCCAGGAGTGAGGTCTTAAAGTCCCTCTAGCCCCACACTGAGCAGCTCCTCAGCTTGCTCAGGTGGGGCCGCACGCTCGTCCCAGCCCCTCACTGCTTCCCAAATTAGCCATCCAGGTGGAGATGATGGGGACTGCTCCAGGTCATTAGCAGCTGGTCACATGCCTCTTCATAGGAAAGTGAATTCATCTGGCATTTCACGAATAGTTCAATGGTTTGCATTGCTCTCAGGAAAATGAGTCTGTGACCTGCACAGAAAGAGATCAAGCTCATAACTCTTCAGGTTGGGAGGCAATGGCCTTCTTCCTGGTAGAGTCTCTAGGTAGCACAGAGCATCACCTGTGGGCTGTGATCTCTTGCCCACTCTGTCTGGGGGTGAGGGTGGGGTTTGAACTCAGGGCCCTATGCTTGTTAGGCAGGTGCTCTGCCAATTGAGCCATGCCCCCAGCTCTGTTTTGCACTGGTCATTTTTGAGACAGGGTCTTGGGTCTTATGTCTGTCCCACAATCTGCCTATTGTATGTGTCTTGTAGTATCTAGGGTAACAGGCATGCACTACTGTGCCCAGCTGTGCCCATTAAGATGGAGTCTTGCAGACATTTTTGGGGGGGGGCGGGGCAGGACTGGTTTATATCCCCTGAAAACCATGAGCCAAAATAAACTTTTCCTGCCTTTCAGTTGATCATCGTGGGTGTTTAACTTTCTATAACCCTGGTTCAGGAATTGGTTCTTTCCATCCTTTCTGGAAATGTCATGCTCCAGCTTTGTCACTGCTCCCTTCTGCCTGACCAGTCACTTTGTCACTTAGGGATGGGGCTGAGGCCCCCAGAGAGGATCCGTCAGCAAAGCACAGGAAAGCCATTCTGTCACTAGATCCCAGCCACCTCATAAATTCTTGTCACTAAGGGAGGCCGGGCAGAATGATTTTCTCCAGGAAAACTTGCCACACCCAATGGGAGAGAAATAGCCAAGAAGCTCAGCAAACTCCCAAATAGGAGACCTCAAAGAGACCCACACTAGAACACAATGTAGCTGGGCACCAGTGGCTCATGCTTGTAATCCTAGCTACTTTGGAGGCTGAGATCTGAGGATCATAGTTCAAGGCCAGCCAGGGCAGGACAGTCCGTGAGACTCTTATCTCCAATTAATCACCAGAAAACCTGAAGTGGTGCTTTGACTCAAGTGGTAGAGCACTATCCTTGAGCTGAAGAGCTCAGGGACAGCCCTTAGGCCCAGAGTTCAAGCCCCATGACCTACAAAACAAACAAAAAACCCCAATGTAATCAAACTGGTTAAGAACATCTGGATGGTGTCAGGAGAACTGGGTGTGGTGGCCACACCTGTGGTTCATATACTCTGACAGAAACAAGAGGCGAATCATGAGCTCAAGGCTACAGAGCAAGTTCAAGGCCAGGCGGGGCTGTGTGGCAAGCCCTTGGCTGAAGTGTATGCACGTGTGTATGTGCGCATGCACACTTGCCATGGGCATGGGATCCTTGACACAATCAGCAGCAGATTTCCTACCAGAAACTTTCAGAGGCTAGAAGATAGTGGGCCTTAATATTTAAATATTCAAAATACTTAAAGAAGTAAAAATCCTATATCCAACAAAGCTGTCCTTGAAAACTGAGGGAGAAGTTAAGATACCCACAGATAAACAGAGAGTAAGGGAGGGAGTAACCAGGAGAATGGGGACCTACACTACAAGTAATCATGAAGCCTGTAGGGCAAATGTAATGATAAGGCACAGTTTATCCAAGGTCATTATCAATAGGTGGTTAATTAATCCAAATTTCTATGCTGTGGACAATGCAGTCTTCTGAGGGCTGAGTGCTGAGGTAAGTGATAGGCTACCTGCTGAGCAGACACAAGACCCTGGGTTTGATCTTCAGCCGCATGAAAAAAAAGTTAATAACAAAACAAAACTTTGCTGGGTGCCAGTGGTTCACGCCTGTAATTCTAGCTACTCGAGAGGCTAAGATCTGAAGACTGGGGTTTGAAGCCAGCCCAGGCAGGAACAACTAACTGTGAGACTCTTATCTTCACTAAACTACCAAAAAAGCTGGAAGTGGATCTGTGGCTCAGTTGGTAGAGCAAAAGAAGCTCAGGGATAGTGCTGCAGGACTGGCGCGCGCGCACACACACACACACACACACACACACACACACACACACACACATCCCCCAAAACAAACAAACAAAAAAACCCTACCGGGGCTGGGGATATGGCCTAGTGGCAAGAGTGCTCGCCTCGTATACATGAAGCCCTGGGTTCGATTCCCCAGCGCCACATATACAGAAAATGGCCAGAAGTGGCGCTGTGGCTCAAGTGGCAGAGTGCTAGCCTTGAGCAAAAGGAAGCCAGGGATAGTGCTCAGCCCCTGAGTCCAAGGCCCAGGACTGGCAAAAACAAAACAAAACAAAACAAAACAAAAACCCTACCTTACATTGAAGGACAGTGTCCTCCTGTGGTGAACGAGACAGCTTATAAACCATGTGTTTGATATACAGGATATGTATGACTCAATGGCAAAAAAGCAAATCAATAAAAAAAAAAGTGGGCTAAGAGCTACCAATATTAGGAAAATGCAAATCAAAACTGCAGCAAAACAAGATTGCTACTAAAAGCTGAGCCAGAGCCCAGATCTATGCAAAGCTTGAGCTTTTAACCAATGTGGCTCAGCTGGCTGGTCTTAACTGGCAGTACCCCTGCAGCTCTGGGGCCCGCTCTGGAGAGGGGTGGGAGATGCCATCCTGCCCCACCCACCTGGAGGACCGACTGTCTGACTTCTCATCCACCCCTCCCCCGTCCCCAGCCCCCAGTGTTTGGGCCTCGCCTTTTCCACAGTTGGGGGAGAGCGTATTCTCATGCTAATTGCAAAACTAATTGTTCTTATTGCAAAATCCATTATATAGTATATTTATATTGCAGATAATGAGCTGTTTGGATTAAATAGCTCACTAAAAGTCAATAAAAAGAAATTTGCTTCAAAAAAAAAAAAAAGATTGCTACTAAAAACCCAGAATAGCAAGCATTGGTGAGGATGCACACCGTTAGAGGGAATGGAAAATGGAAAACAGCAACCTGGATGCTGGGTAGATTTACCTGTAAGAACTGGAAGTGGGGCCTGGTGGGAGTACCTGTTTGTACATCCTGTGCATAGCAGCCTCACTCACAATTGTTATCACAGGCACGCACTGGCTAGTGGACAAGCAAAATGTATTTATGGCAATGGAATATCGCCCAGCCTTGATAAGGAAGGAATTCTGACAGGCGCTACAACACAGGTGCACCCTGGTCAGCTGGCTCTATCATTGTCAGGACTGGGGCCTCATGAAGGGAGCTGTTCACTGCATGGCAGCCAGGAAGCAGAGAGACAGGCAGTGTCTGGGACACTGGACAGTGACTGCACAGGGACCCTCTGTGGCTTACTTCCTCCAAGCGAAGTCTACCTCCTGCTAGTGCTTCCACCACTGTCAAATGATGAGTGTGTCACGGATGAACCCACTGACCGAATCAGAGCCCTTGTGATCCACTCTCCTGTTGGGATGAACCCACAGTTGGGAGCCAGACTTCCTCACAGGAAACTTTTAGGGGCCAAGGAATAAAGAACCCCATGGAGGAGAGTATCATTTTGTAGTGATAAAAGGGGTCAAGTGAGGAAACACTCATTAGACTCAGACCACATCCCAGGTCACAAAACAAGTCTAGGAGTGAAAGTCTGTAGACCTGCCCAGCTAACCACATCTCACCCACACAACCAATGGTGACTCTGAAACAACACAAGGAAATCCAAAGTGATTGTGCTAGTGAAACATGAGTACATACTGCATGACCACATCCATAGAGAATTCTAAAATGTGCAGTCATGTGTTGTAATCAGTGGTTACCAGGGATGGAGGAAGAGGGGTGGGCTTTTGGGGGCGGGGGGGGGAAGCAGGGAAACTACCCTGACTGTGGTGGCTTCACAATCTGCCCACAATATGCTAATTATGCTATTTCCAGCCAATGACACCTCGTTAAAGACCGGTGTCTCCATTGTCCCTGCTCAGAATGTCCTCAGAAGCACCAGCGCCATCATCAGCCATGAATCCGACATGGTTCACTTCAGCAGTAAGTCATCTTCAAGCAAGTTGGGAGTCCTGCCGGATGGCAAAATCAAAAGATCTGAGGTCTGTGTTCCAAACAGGGTGATGGGCCACAGGCTGTGGGGGACCAGAGCAGAGTGAGGGCACAGATGCCCACACTTCTGGGCATTTCAGAGGGATCAGCTCAGCTAAGGGAGCTTCTACATGCTGGGGGAGAGAGGGAGACACTGGCCTAGCACAGAGACCAGCCACCCAGGTGGCTCCTGGGACTGTCCAGGTCAGAGGTGATGGTGACTTAGGCTGAGGAGTTCTGGAGGTATGAGGGATGAAGGGGTGGTTGAGGGGTTGGGCTTGAGCTACTGAAGGATTCAGTGGCTGTTGACTATGATTGTGAAGACTGGAGTCGGGGTAGGGATGGGATTCAGGGGGGTAAAATGAGGGATTGATTCTGGTTAGGATGAAGGTGCTCTAGTAGACGTCAGCATGGTAACAGCCAGTGGCCAGGCTGGGGACATGTGTATTTGGAGGGTGACTTCAGGCGGAGATGGAAAGGTGGTCATAACAGTCATGTGCGGGAGTCCAGGTATGGCTGCTCAGGGAATGCTCCCATTGCTGGGGCTTTGAGGGGAGGCAGTAATTCTGCTATTCACCCTCTTCAATGAGAGTACAAATCTCAATAGGTTAGTCAGGTTAAGAATTATCAACTTAGCGGGGTCTGGTGATGCAGAGCTGTAATCACAGCACTCAAGAGGCTGAGGCAGGACTGTCTGGGTGTGAGGTAAGTCTGGGCTACACAGTGAGGTCGTGTCTCTAAAATGAAAGATGAAATAGAGTCAAATTAGCTCAGAAAGACTAGCTTTGTTCTGGCTTGGGCTACCTAGAGAGATCCTGTCTCAAACAATGAGTGGCAAAGAATGACCTCCTTGATTATTGTCTCCTCCTAGGGCTTGAACTTAGGGTCTGGGTACTGTCCCTGAGCTTTCTTTGCCCTACTACTTGAGTTACTTTACTTTTGACTTTTTTGTGTGTGGGGAGGGATGGGTGTAGTTTTTTTGGAGCTAAGAATCTCAGACTTTCCTGCCCGGTCTGGCTTTGAACTGCAATCCTTAGATCTCAGTCTCCTGAGTAGCTAGGATGACAGGCGTGAGCCACCAGTGCCCCTAGGTAACTAGTTTCAATTGACAATGATACAGAAGTCATATTTTGCTTGATAATTTTTTTTAATGTAACAGCACAGGATCAAGAAGTCTATGAGTGAAGACAGAAGTTCCAAAATGAATCTTAAACCCACAGGCAAAGGGCTGATGTTTATGGCTCAGAATGGTGAGTGTTTAAAACCTTTGTATGTCTGTTGCTGAACATATTGTGTACATGTGAACATGGCTCTGGCCTGGGGTTCTCTTGGGCCTGCAGAGCTCACTCTGCTCTCAGGGCATGCCTGGGCTTCGTTCTTAGCCAGTGTCTCTCTCAGGACTCTTGTTTTATTTCTATTTTCTTTGGTGGTACTGGGGATTGAATTCAAAGTCTTGTGTTTACTAGCTAAGCATTCTACCACTTGAGCTACACTCCCCGCCCACCCTGCCTCCTCAGCCCTTTTTGCTTTATTTTTTGGGGATAGGGTCTTATGTTTTCTACTGTGCTGGCCTCAGACAATGATCCTCCTATTTATGCCTCCCTCATTATGGGTGTGCCCTACCCCTGTTGGCCCCTCTGTCTGGTTTTACAAGGCCTTCAAGTTAAAAACAATAGAAAACACCCATTCACTGCCTTAGTCGCCTCTGGACATCACCCTGTTCCTTTCTACCTAAGAAATGTCTCTGGCCCTCCTCCTCCCGTTCACTGCTAGCAAGTGTGAGGTCCTGAGTTTAAACCCCAGTACCACCTTAACAGTATAAAATAACTAAATTACCACAACCAAGTTATGAAAATAAATATACCACATACCTGGCAAGATTCATTACTATAGTAATATAGATAATGTATAGATTTAACTCCATCTGCTAGCTAATTCCACTCCCAAAAGTTTTATGAACTTGACAAAATGATTTCAATGTTCATCTGGAGAAAACAAGCAGAAACAGACATAAGAATATTAAAGGGACAACACAGCCCTCACAGAGCCCTAGGCTCCATCCTCAGCACTGAAGATAAAGAATAATAGAAAGCAGGTCAAGCAAGTAATATTTGTTCTAGATGTGAAAACATGGTAGTGAGGTGCCAGTGGCTCATGCCTGCAATCATTGAAAATTAGGAGACTGATTGGGAGGATCAGAGTTCTAAGCCAGGATGGGCAGAGAAGTTTGCAAAACTACCTCAACTAGATCTGGTGGTACCAGGCTATTTCCCAGGCTGTGATGGGAAGCATCAAAAAGTCTCTGAAAATGCAAAGCTACAATACGTAAAGCTATCATTCTAGGGAAAAGTATAGGCAGGTCATTGTAAACACAAGTATGAGCACTTAATCTATTCTAAAGAGCTTATTTCTTCTTAGGGGAGACATGGATTATCTAATAAATGCATCTGGGAAAAGTAGGAATTACTAGCCATTCTATGGATGCAGCCCAAGAAAATTCTAGATGTTCACAGCAGCATTGCTTATACAACTGAAAAGTAAAACAAACAAACCTGAGAGTTGGTCAAGTAGATGCTGCACACCTCTTATGGTTTCCGTCGTATAATATAATTCACATATGGCTAATTAAAAGTCCTCTGGTAAATTACATTGCTGGTTGGGCACTGGTGTATTGCACAGGTAATCCTAGCTGCTCAGGAGACTGAGATCTGAGGATTGTAATTTGAGGCCAGCCCAGATAGAAGAGTTTGCTGGACTCCATCTTAAATTAACCAGCTAGGAAACTAGATGCCTCCAGTGGTAGGGCACTAGCCATGAGCAAGCAAACTAAGTGAGAGCATGAGGTCTTGAATTCAAGACCATGTATGGGGATCCCCACCCAAAAATGCATTGCTAACTGAAA
This sequence comes from Perognathus longimembris pacificus, assembly GCF_023159225.1. Taxonomy (NCBI): domain Eukaryota; kingdom Metazoa; phylum Chordata; class Mammalia; order Rodentia; family Heteromyidae; genus Perognathus; species Perognathus longimembris. The sequence continues at coordinate 68,781,228 of NC_063161.1, forward strand.
GCAGGGCAAACACTTCACTCAGTGATAGACAGCCAACTGTTAGGGCTGTCAGTGGAGGTTATTAGCATTGGTCACAGGGAAAAGGCTGCCCTACATTCTCCTGTTTCTTGCAGTGCTTGGAAAGGGCCTTGAGGCTAACAGGTGCCCAATAAATGTGTTGAGCAAATCTAGTGACTTCTGCAATGAGCAAGCCCAACTTCAATAGATAGGAATTTTATTCAGTACAGTTTATCTTTCATAAAGGTTTTAAGGAGTTGGCAGTGTGGCTTAGGTGGTGGAGCACCAAGAACACAATGAGCAAAAGCATCAGATACCAAATTTGAGTCCTGCTGGTCTAGACGAGTCCATTCTAATCCTGGCCCTCCGTGCCCCTCACGCCCCTAGGGTCACAGTGTGGGTCCTGTCCAGGGTAGTGGAACCCCTGTGGGTTCCAGTCTTAGAACTGGGCATGGCATCTGCACACTGCCTCCTACTGCCTCTGGTGAAGCTGGCTGACATGGTGACTTCCTGATGTCTCATGGCTGGTCAGCGGCACAGCTGGGTCTTCTGTTGGATGGGGGGGAGGGCGGGAATGAAGTAATGGGTTTGAATTCAGGGCTTTGTGTGTGCATTACATGTGCTCTACCACTTGAACCATACCCTAGGCTTGTTTTTTCAAATATGGCCTTAGTTTTTACTTGGAGCCAGCCTTGGACTATAGTCCTCTTACCTATGCTCCACTTGTAGCTGAGATGACAAGCATATACCACCCTGCCTGACTTACTGGGTAAGAAGAGGTCTTGCTTCAGACAAGGCCTGGCTGCCCTTGAACTATGATCCTTCCTATCGCCACTTCCCAAGGAACTGGGATTACAGGCTTGGGCCACCATGCCAGCCCCAAATCTGTTTTTATCTACTACATTGTGCTGCTTTGGGGTAGAAATTGCACAAAATCCCTCCTAGACTGGGCCAGCGGACCCGGTTGAAACAAATTTTCTGAAATCTTTACTCCAGAAACCAAATCCTTACACTATTGAGGAAACAAGAGAACAGGTAGGAGGTGGCTCAAATGCAGTGAGTGCCGGCCCAGTGCTCTGCAGGCCAGCAGGAATGTGGTCTCTAATGCCTTTGTCAGGGTCCTTAGTTCTTAGGGCCCAGCTGGGCACAGGCCATGCTTGCTGATGGGAAAGAATCTGTCCCAGCCATCTCAGAGGACCATGCGGAGAGGAAATGCTAACTGACGGGAGGAGGGCTCAGGCCTCTAAACCTTTCTTCCAGAGAAACCTGAGAAAAGCCTGGGCGAGCAGAAGGAGAAGGTGAATATATGGGTCAGCAAGCTGTACATGTTCTTCGTGAACAGGCTCTTCCATGCCTATAAGCGCGAGGAAGTCATCAAAGAGAAGGTGAAAGAAAAGCAGCGGCAGGACGCCATATTGGCCCAGCAAAGGAAAGCGGAAGAGGAGGAGCTGGAAGCAAGGTACACAGGCCCAGCTCCCCTTTTGTGTAGTGACCCCATGCATCAGGCACCAAGGCTTGTAGGGCAAGCACACAGTGCCTTTCTGCATGCATGGGCACCTGGAGACTTCAAGGAAGCATTGGGCCTCTGATCTTGGCAGAATCTTGGTAACTTCTGGCCATGGGCACCTCTGGTGTCATTTGGCATTTGGCCTTTGGTCCCTGACTTCTCAGGACCAGGATATATATGGAGGAACAAATGTCTTGCTTTTTGGGGGCAGTACCAAGATATGAACTCAAGGCTTCCTGCTCCCTTATTAGCTGAGCCAAGCCCATGGCCCTGAGTGTCAGCAGAGGTGGGTGGGAGGGAAGCAGGGAGGTGTCTGAGGTCTGTGGCCTTGAGGGACTGACCCCCTCCCCACGGAACCCGTGCTAACTCCCAACAATGGGGTTGTGCTGTGCGGCCCCATGGATCCACGATGGTCTCCCCCAGTGGGGGCAGGGGGCTAAGGGCTGCAGCGGGGGGAAAGCAGCCCACTTGAGGACACAGGCACAGGTGGGCTTTGCAAAGTGACAGCAACCCAGGAGTGGCCAATATGCCATGCCACACAGCAGAGAAAAGCGTGTGAAATGCCCAAGACAAACACAGCTAACTGGCTTGCACTTCCAGGCTGATCATCTTAAGGAAGGAGGAGACGAAGAAAAAGGAGTCCCCCACTGAACTCCCTGAGGTGGAGGAGCCCGTGGACACGCTGCCTGTGCTCCCACTGCTCATGCTTGGCTCCCCCAAAGAGGACAGGGCCATGTCCCAAGTCGGCAGGATTGGCCGGACCAAGAAGAAGAAGAAGTAGAGGCAGCAGAAGCACACAGGGCCCCACGTCCACACAGCAAAGCTCACGTCCCCAAGCCCTCCACCCTGCCTACCACATCCAGCCTCCCTCGATGCCACATGGACATAAGGCCTGCACAACAACGTGCGCGCATGTGCGCGCACACACACACACACACACATGTGCATACTCACGAATGTGTATTAAATGCCAGATTAAGAGCTCCAAGCCAAGTGGTGGTGATTACGTGGGAAGAGGAGGGAGGTACTCACATTTCTTCACATGCCTCTGCAGACAGACTCACCAAACACATGGCCAAGGGGATCCACCCCACCTGGGGGCTCTGTGGTTTCTGGTAGGAGCTAGGCTTGAATTCAGGTCCCCTTGCTTACTAGGCAGGTGCTCTATCACTAAACCATGCCTCCAACCCTTTGTGCTTGATTGCATAGCCTGGGCTGGCTTGGTCCTCAGTCTTGTTTACACTTTGTGCATGGCTGGGATGACAGTCTCACCACACTCAGCCTTTTTTTTTTTTTTTTTTTGGCCAGTCCTGGGCCTTGGACTCAGGGCCCGAGCACCGTCCCTGGCTTCTTCCCGCTCAAGGCTAGCACTCTGCCACTTGAGCCACAGCGCCGCTTCTGGCCGTTTTCTGTATATGTGGTGCTGGGGAATCGAACCTAGGGCCTCGTGTATCCGAGGCAGGCACTCTTGCCACTAGGCTATATCCCCAGCCCCACACTCAGCCTTTTTAATGGTTTTTACCCACACTGGTCTCAAAGGGTGAGCCTGCCTCCATAGTAGCTAGGATTACAAGTGAGCCTTCTGTTCACTTCTGAGATAGGGCCTTATTATGTAGCCCAGGTTGGTCTTGAAACCCTTATCCTCTTGCCTCAACTTCCCAAATACTGGAATTACAGGCATGAGCAACCATACTCTAATGTTCCTCTCTACCAACAAAACTTCTTGAAGCCACAAGGTGAGGAGGGAAATGAACGAGGGACCCTGGGAAAGGCTGACCAAGTTGACTGGACTGTAAGCAACACACAAGCACAAGCGAAAGCAAATATCTGCGCACACACATGAAGATAACAAGACAGCATTCCACACGCACACACACACCTATGGCCAGCCTGGAAATAGAGCAGAGGGCTGTTGTCCAGATGGGAGAAAGGGCAGGGAGACAGAAAACTTGGTACAGGTAATGCAAGCAAGTCATGGAAAAACTCCAAACTATGACCGTTAAGAACCAGCCGGTGTTGGGGGGGGGAGGGGACGGACATGGTGGAGGGGCTGGGAATATGGCCTAGTGGCAAGAGTGTTTGCCTCGCATACATGAAGCCCTGGGTTCGATTCCTCAGCACCACATATATAGAAAAAGTCAGAATTGGCACTGTGGCTCAAGTGGTAGAGTGATAGCCTTGAGCAAAAGGAAGCCAGGGACAGTGCTCAGGTCCTGAGTTCAAGGCCCAGGACTGGCAAAAACAAAAACAAAAACAAAAACCAGTCAGGTGCCAGAGCCAGCTGGCAGCAAAAAGGGAATCCTGAATGAGGGGGGCGAGGATTAAAGAAAAGGAAAAATACAAGAGAAAAAAAGACAAGAGGCGAAGTATGGGGTTCAGGAGGTCTGCAACTTAAGATTGTAACTCAAGACTGCAGCCAGGTTTATTCTTAACTTCCAGGTTATATGCAGTTTGAAAACCAGGAAATAACATAGGCTTAACATTCCAGAACAAAAAGGCTTGGAGTTAGCAATACCCGACATAGCTAAGACAGGATGAGGTTGGTTAACATAAGAATGGACTCATGGCAGACATAGTAAAGCATTTCCAATTTTCCATTAAGCCATGTCCTTGCACATCCTTGAAAACACAGCCAGAGGTCAGGAAGAATTTAGCTGCAAGTTTGGCTCCCGACAGCCAGGGACACTCGCTGACTTCCAGTGATGAGGCAGTAATTCCAAGTGACCCACCAAAGGATGAAGCATCTGTAGTGGATCATGATGCCTGCAAGGAAGACATGTGATCAACAAGCCCCCACAAAATGGAAAAGTAGCAACAATTTTAAGGAAGGCACAGGTGAGGGGAAACTGAGGCACAGCTGGTGAATTGGGACAATGGAAACGCTGCACTTCACCAAGCTTTCCCCTCCACAGTGCAGGGCTGGGGCCTGCCTTCTGCCAAGGGCATTTGGAGATTTGTGACATCATTCTCGGAGCACACCTGTCCCATCATGTGCAAGAGTACTTGGGGGCCCCCTACGCCCGAGGGCTGGACACCTCCGTCCCCAAACACAGCAGACATGCAAATTAAGCTGGGGGACTGAGAAGCTGCTCAGGGGGCAAGGGAAATGTGTTCTTCGGACCACTTCAGCTTGCTAGTTTCTACCTAGCTCCTAAGCTCCGGACTACAAAATGAGGTTAATGTACAATTCAATAGCACCGAGTTGTGCCCTCAGAGTCCCAGGGAGGTCTTGTCACAGCAGTACCCAAGCAGGTGCAGCCCTGGGCAAAGACAAGACACTCAGCCAACACCAGCATGTAAATTTTTTTAAACAATTTATTAGTCTTATTTCCCAGTAAAATAGTCACATAATGTCAAAAGAATGGAATGACAGAGATAGAGCCGACTACCTTTAATTCCACATAAATATTGAAAATCTAAAAACCTCAGGCGATCATCAGACTGAGTAGAAATGGATCTTCATAGCAGGTATTGCTTTACTACGTCATGAGTACAGTCAGTAAGAGGACCAGTAACTGGCAGTGGTGACAGAAGGCCGGCCCTCAATCCAGGAAGAAGATGTTGTTGAACTGTGTGGCACAGAGCTTCTTCACCTCCTCTGCAGAGAGAGTACAGTGCGCGTGAGCAACGCCGGGCACGTGGGGCACACTACCTATGGGTGGCAAGAAGTGCTGACACTCTTCCTGACCCCAAGTTCCAGAAGTCTAAGCAAGAAATGGGTAATGATTGAGAGTCTGGGGGAAGAAACATACCTGACAAACTCAGGAGACCTCCATGCCCCCAACACACAAAAGCACTGCTACTGTGGGCAAGAACCCGTCAGCACTTGTGATCACAGCAATCTCAGAGAACTCCAGTCAAGACATAGTTCATCTGGACAAAGCTAGTGGGCCAGCAGGAAGACCCTGGCTGCAACCTTGAGCTGCAGATCAAGTGCTCCACAGAAGCATCATGGCCTGGATTTTAGAAAGTCCCACCTACAATCAGGTACCTATGGGGCTGGATGTGGCGAATCCTGCATGGAATCATAGCTACTCAGGCGGCAGAGGTAGAATCTTGGTTTGAGGCTGGTCAAGGCAATGGCATAAGACCCTATTTGAAAAACACTAAAAAATCAAGTTGGTGGGGTGGCTCAACTAGTAGAACACTTGTCTAGCCATGTGTAAATCCCTGAGTTCAAGCCCCAGCACCACCAAAACCAATCACCATTCAGGCTTGTGCTGACTGACGTTTTCAAGGCATATAACTACCGATATAAGAATTATAATAAAAAGATTTAATAAGCCCTGGGAGATAAAAAAGCAAGCAAGCCTTGACTGCTCAACATCCCTGTCAGTCTGGATTTGGCTTGTGTCTCTCTGTGGTGCTTGGCTTCGGGTCTAAACTAGCAATGACGCCCAGACACAGGCACTGCCCTTGCTTTGGGGAGACAGTCACCAGCACCCAAAAGCTCCTGGGGTATGCACAGAGGGCTGCTTCACCACTATGTCTGAACTCTTGTGCACATCGAAGGTGAGCTCTTCTCCGATATAGAAAAGATTTTTTTTTTCTCAAGGCCTGGGCACTGTCCCTGAGCTTCTTTGGCTCAAGGCTAGCATTCTTATCACTTGAGCCACAGCTCCACTTCTGATTTTTTTGGTAATTTATTGGAGAGAAGAGTGTCATGCATGGACTTTCCTGCCCAGGCTGGCTTGGAACCTTGATCCTCAGCTAGGATTAGAGGCATGAGCCACCAGTGCCCAGTTAGGAGATTTTTATACATAGCTTATAAACCGAAACCATGGTGGTTTTGTTTTGTTTTCTGTTTAAGGCTGGGTCTGCTGACCCCAAATTTGGGCCCTCCTGCCCCATGTCCTGCCTACGTGTGCACAGGTGTGCACCCTGGGGAAGCTAGTTTTGAGCCACAAGTTCCCCTGCTACAGGACAGGAATGTCCAAATGGAGCTCTGCTGACACCTTGCCAGGCACCATCTGTCCCATACACCATGTTTACCATGTCCAGGAGCTTTTGGTAGTAGTGGCACTGACATTTTACTGAAATCCACCAAATCCTAGTTACCATTGACTTCGATCAGGTTTGCATTCTTCTGATTCAAAATCACATAGAGCTCCCGCTGATCCGACTTCTTCCCCACGACCCAGTAATCGCTCATGGCTTTCACGATGATCTCTTCGTCTTCATCCGTTCTGCAAAACAAGTTTCAGAACAACAGCAGTGTGGGAGAGGCACGTTGTGCCCATGAAGCGGCTGTGTATGTGTACTGGGGCTCCAACTCAGGACTTGCACTCTTGCTTTTTTTTTTTTTTGTTATTGTTGTTCCAGGCACACACTCTACCACTTGAGCTATGGCTCTCCTTCTAACTTTTTGCTGGTTAAGTGGAGGTAAGAATCTACCAGATCTGCCTGTTTGGGCTGGCTTTGAACCTTGGTCCTTAGATCTGTCTCTTGAGTAGCTAAGATGACAAGGGTGAGCTACCAGCACCTAGCTTGGGTCACTTCAGTTTTAGAGACAATTCCTTTAATATCTCTTCTCCAAGAAAGAGGGCAGCTAGAGTTACCTAGTGAAATCACTGTTGATATCACCCAGAATCTTCATTAAGTCAGGATGAACGGACGTCAGAGACACGCTGGGTGTTTTCCTCATGTGAATTGTGCTCTTCTCTGCTAAATTCATGTGGTTGAAGTAGATGAACTTAAACTGGGGCTCCTTCTCAGACCTGTCAGAACATGTCATTAAGATGGCAGCATTCAGCTTCTGGTTTTGGATCAGGATATGGGCAAAGGCATGGCTTAACATCATGTCCAGCTGTGAAGGTAGCAAAAAGCCACCCCTTAAGCAGCCCAAGGAGATGGGTGAGGAAGACATGGCCCCAAGCAGATGCAGAAAGAGGGGAGGAAGAAACTCAAGGGGCTGCAAGCGAAGGCCCAGGGGAAGGGGAAGGGACAAACATCTGGCCACAGGTGGAATGAAGAACTCTGGCAAAAAAAATAAGCTGCTCCTTGTCCCTGAGATGATGATGACCCTTGATTCCATTTCCATTAAACATGTGGATTTCCTGCATCACATCTCTGCCACCTAAATGAAGGTTTGTCTAGGATTCTATGGGCATTAAGAACAACCTTTGGAAAGCACACTCCTGCAGTGGCTAAGTCTCTAGTCCACTGCCACCTCACCTGTAAATATAAAGTAAACCTGCCTAGATTCCTGCCAGAGTCTGCTCCTTGTTCAACTCTTGTATTGTGTATCATCTTGAAAGTAAACCAACAACAACAACAACAAAAAAAAACCAAAACGATGGCAGCATTCATTTAGAACAATCCTCATCCAGGAAGCCCACATAGCTACACCAGAAACCGGAAACTTCCCAGTTAGGACCCTAAGTGCTCAACCACTGCCTTCCAGTGCTGGAGCCCGGCATCCACTCAGCCGCGCTTTCCCAGATCTCCTTCACACTATGTGATAGTAAAAGCAGAGTGCTTTGTAATGGCAGTCACTTGGTTATCTGCTGACTTAAAAAAATACAAGTGAGGGCTGGAGGCATGGCTCAGTGTTGTGTAAAAGTGCCAGCCTAGAAAGTTTGAAGCCCCGAGAATAAACACTAATACCACCAACCAGAAACCAAAACCAAATGTGCTTTGTGTAGTATCATGACAAGCCAGCAGAGCCCTGCAGGCCCGCCTGGCCCTGTTGTACATGGTGTTCAGGGCCAGCTATGGCTGTTTTCAAGCATCAATGACAGCCAAGCAGCTGCAGAGCCCACAAAGTCTAGGCCCTTTGCAGCAAAGGCTTGCTGCCCCAGTGCTGGGATCACCAAGGAGCTCCCCTCAGACTGTTCAGTCCCAACCAGGACTCACAGCTCAAAGCAGCAACTTCTCCCCATTAACCCAGCCCCACCCGTCACGTGGACAATGTAGGCTCTCGCTTGCCCCTCCCAAGAGGTATGGCAAGGTGACCCCAGTCTGACAGGAAGCAGAAGCAGTACAAACCCAGATATCCTCTTGTTGATATTGAACTGCTCGCAAATGTCTGATGCCAACACAGTGAGTTGAGGCCCCACAATGCTGTCCAGTCTCCGGCAGAAGTCCAAAGTGAGCTGTGTGGAGGCTGAGGAGGAAGACAGGACAGCACGCAGTGACCGTCACAGGCCTGGCCGGGGCCCAGCCCCCCTGCTCTCCCAGCACTTAAGACTGGCCCGGCTCCATCACTTCAGACAGACAGTACCCCCTGTGAGCATGGCTTATGTGGCTGTGCACCAGGCAGACTGCAGAAGGTCAAGTCCAGCACTTGGGCTCCAGCTTTCACACATAGGACATTCAGCACCATGTCCCTCTGGGAGCCAGCACCACCACCCACCAAGCCTGCACCAGGGGGGTTCAGGGTGCCAACAAGGGAAGGCCAGGCCTCTGTGGTGTGGGCATTTGTGTGGCCCTGTGTCCTGGGACAGCAGTCTAGCACCTAACAATTTTAGAGTCTGCGGCAAAGTACCAGCCGGGTCAGGCTGCACCCACCTTGGATCATAAAGCACACGGCTGCGCTCATGGCCTGGGGAGAACAAAGCAGAGATTAACAGGCGGCCCAGAAAGGAGTGGGCTGCTACAGCCATCTCCCTTAAGTCCTGATCTGAACTAGGGGACACCAAGGAAGGACCAGTCCAGTCATGAGTATGTGGATGGAAGCACTTATGATTTAAAACCATCTAGAAGATAACTGCACAAGGACAGGAAAGACTAGCATCTTGTTAATTAGCTCTGTGATGGGGACAAGGGACTCATTGATGCATTTGATAATTTCAATGAATACAACTGAAAAAAACACCACAGCCAGCTGCCATCACATCGCCATTCATTTTAACAAGTGACTGGTTAGGATATTAGTAACAACACCCACGGGGTGCCACTGGTTCACAGCTGTCATCCCAGCTGTTCAGGAGGCCGAGATCTAAGGACTGCAGTTCAAAGCCAGCCAGGGAAGAAAAGTCTGTGAGACTCTTATCTCTAGTGAACCACCAGAAAAATGGAAGCAGAGCTGTGGCTCAAAGTGGTAGGGCGCTAGCCTTGAGGAAAAGAGCTTAGGAACAGCGCCCGAGCCCTGCGTTCAAGACCACAAAGGGAAAGTAACAGCATCTAATACCACAAATCAACAACCAAGATGTTGGAGTTAAAGATTAGACTGAAGCTGAGTGCCAGTGGCTCACACCTGTAATCCTAATTACTCAGAAGGCTGAGACTGGAGGATCACAGTTCAAAGCCAGCCTGGACAGGAAAGCTAATAATGAGGAATGAACACAACACTCTTGACTTTACCAGGAGACTATGAAAACCTGTATACTAACAAACCAAGGAACTTCAGGAAACAGAAATTCCTATAAAGATACAAACTACAGACACTGCTTCTTTTTTTTTTTTTTTTTTTGGCCAGTCCTGGGGCTTGAACTCAGGGCCTGAGCACTGTCCCTGGCTTCTTTTTGCTCAAGGCTAGCACTCTGCCCACTTGAGCCACAGCGCCACTTCTGGCCGTTTTCTGTATATGTGGTGCTGGGGAATCGAACCCAGGGCCTCATGTATACAAGGCAAGCACTCTTGCCACTAGGCCATATTCCCAGCCCCAGACATTGCTTCTTGAAGAAACAAAATCAAGATAGACCTATAGCAAGCTGGGAAGGTCATCTGTCTGTCTAGTCTATACATTGTGGTAAAGTATTAGCCTAGTATATGCAAGGCTCTGCATTCAATCCCAATGCTACAGAATGAGACAGTAAACACTTTTCACAAAGAAAGGCCTACATACAAAATTTACAACTGTGCATTTTATCCAATGTTTGAAGAATTAATTATACCAAGTCTTCCAAAAAATCGGACAAAAGGGCATACTTCTGAACTCATTCCATCACTCAGGTTTGCTGCTGTCCCAAAAGCAGACAATGATAACACAAGAAAGAAAATGACAGGTCACAGGCTTGCTGCCAGAGCCCCTGCAGTATCAGCCCCACCTCTGAGGGGCTGGAGAGGCAGGCCAGCCATGTGGGGCCAGCTCTGTCTGTGGCCAATAAAAACTCAGGCCATGGAGGCTCAGGGGCCTCCTCCCTGGAGATGGTATCCACACATCTCCATATCTGCAGGAGCTGCACAGGACTCTGTGAGGACAAGAGATAGCCAGTGGCTCCACACGTGACTCTCCCTGGGGCTGCTTTGTTGTACTCTTGTACTGTGAGCAGCTGTAATTACAGCTGAATGTAAAGGGTTTTGGTGCTGTTCCTGGGGCTTGAACTCAGGACCTGGGGTGCTGTCCTGAGCTCCCACTTCTGACCTTTTTTGGTAGTTAACTTGCATCTGGCGTTGAACTGCGATCCTCAGATCTCAGCCTCCTGAGTAGCTAGGATGACAGCGTGAGCCACTGGCACCTGGCTACGTTTTGTTTGTGAAGTGCCCAGTCTTCTTTCTTGTATCAAAACTGACATTTGAAGAAAACCGGAGCCGGGCACCCGTGGTGCTGGAAGCACACCTTCCCCTCCAGAGCAGCATCCATCTGGACGCTGACAATGGGAATACCACTGTCTTTCCAAGAGACACTGAAGAGGGTTGCCTACACCCAAAGGGACCCATGCAAGATTTACTTTACTAGTGGATCTGTAACACCAGAGGGGAAAAACAGTTGTTACCTTATAAACAATTAAATGGAGCTCTTCATAAGTGTCATCTGTATTTACAAAGATTTTGGGGAATCTGCATTTTGCTTCTGGATCATTAAGGTTCAAAGGTCCAGTAAGAAATCTTGAAAGTAAATACAGAGATGACTCAACTCAAAAGGTAAATTATAAACAGGACTATACAATCAGAATGCATTCCTAACCAAAAGACATCAATATCTGTTGACACTCTGGCTATTTGCTCAACTCTAGTCAGAGTATGATAAAGAAACTAAGTCCATGGGAAACAATGAATTCGCCTAGTGGATTATTGCTAGTCTGAGAGCACAAGGCAATTCAATGTTTATGATTCCATTTTTTACTGAAGATGAGGGAAAACAACACTGGAAAATCAAAGAACAAGGTCCTACCTTCCGTAGTGCTGAAGATTTCCTGGCATTTCCGCCCTTACAGGGGAATCCCTTCCTGCCAACTGCAGACACATTAATGTGGAGAAATAACACATTAGATATTTATATTCATCACTGACAAAGAGCATTCCTGTCTGCTGGTTGTCTCTATGTGCAATAGTGCTGTATATGTTTCCTATGTTCCTCCATGCCCTCTCAAAAAGGGTGACTGAAGTACATGAAGAACTAGATAGAGTGATTTTAACCATGATTGTCATAACCACACCCTCCCCTAACCCCACAACTAATGCAGTTGCTTCTGAGTTACTGAGCCAAACACAGTGGCTCACATCTGTAATCTGAGCTACTTGGGAGGCTGAGATCAAGAGAAATGTGTTTTGAGGCCCGCCCAGGCTTTTTTTTAAAGAGTCCATATAACTCCATCTCAATAGAAAGCAGCTGGGAGTGGTGGTGCATGTCTGTCGTCCTAGCTGTGATGGTACATCTCAAATAGGTAGTTCCTAGTCCAGGTATATGTGTGGGCAGGAAATGACAGCCTATATATATATTACAAAAAAGGGTTGAAGGCATGTTATTAGACAGTAGCACTGAAAAACATGTGTGCCAGCTTGTCTCCAGTTAGCTGGGCTGTTTTTAATTAACTTTTTTTTTTGGTGCTAGTCCTGGGGCTTGAACTCAGGACCTGCTGTCCCTCAGCTCTTTTGCTCAAGACTAGTACTCTACCAGTTGAGCCACAGCTCCACTTCTAGCTTTTTGGTAGTTTTAGAGGTAAGAGTCTCACATTTTTCTGCCCAGGCTGGCTTTGAACCACGATCCTCAGATCTCAGCCTCTTCAGTAGCTAGGATTATAGCTGTGACCCACCAGTGCCCAGCAGCAAAGGGATATTTTGTTGTTGTTGTTGTTTTTGCCAGTTCTGGGGCTTGAATTCAGGACCTGGCTTCTTTTTGCTCAAGGCTAGCACTATGCCACTTGAGCCACAGTGCCACTTCTGGCCTTTTCTATATATGTGGTGCTGAGGATTCAAACTCAGGGCTTCATGTACATGAGGCAAGCACTCTTGCCACTAGGCCATATTCCCAGCCCTGGATAGGTACTTTTTAAAGGTACAAAATGGCTGCTGAGCAAGCATGAGGCCCTGAGTTTAAACCCTAGTACCACCACTGGAAAAAGTCACTGAAATTCCCCACACAGCATGTCAGTTAACGTTGCCTGACACCAGCTCAGGGGGAATGTCATCGTCCAGCTTCCTACCTGTGGAGACTGATAGCACAGTGTGCTAAGTCACGCAGCTCTTAGACAGTCACAAGGCAAAAACAAGACTTAGGTATCAGTCTCCGCCTTAGCCTATGTTTACAGGGCACAGCCTACCTCAGGTTCAATGTGCCTGGGAAACAGAGAGGTGGTGAGATACTTGTATAAAATCCTCATGTCGTCTTGTTCTAATCCACTCCTGAAATATCAGAAAAGTATGCAGTGAATAGCCTGGAACTGTCTTCTGGTCTCACTCTGTGCCACAGCCCACCATCTTGCTTTATATCACATGGAGAGACCCACCACACCCCTGGACCGGAAGCCCAGAAGGGAACAAATCAAACCCAGGGGTAGGAGCAGCACTTGGTCCTGCAGTGCCTGGGGATAGTATTTATCTGCCATCCGGAATCCCAGCACTTCTGATTCTTGGGCTGATTGCAAGCAGGACTATTTGGGAACCTGGAAATATATGCCACACTTCAGCAGTAGATGTGTTCTGGCCTCCACCACAACACCACATTCTGGAAAAATATTGCTGTGTGGTAGAGGGAATTAATTGGATCCTTGGTCTCATAAATGTACTTGGGTTTTTAAATCCTGGATCCCAGTATAGATTTAAAAAAAAAAAAAAAAAGGAGGAAGACAAAGCCAGGCCTAGTGGTATACACTTAATAAACCCGGCACTCAGGAGGCTGAAGCAGGAAGACAAAGTTGGAAGCTAGTTGGGCTACATAGTGAGGCTCTGTTCCCCTGAACCACAACACACACCCCAACCCCTCCCCACCAAAATATCCTCAAAGACATGGGTTTAAAAATACACTGTGGTCATCTTAAATATTAAAACCACATGGGCTGGGAATATGGCCAAGTGGTAGAGTGCTTGCCTCGTGTACATGAAGCCCTCTGTTCAATTCCTCAGCACCACATATATAGAAAAAGCCAGAAGTGGAACTGTGGCTGAAGTGGTAGAGTGCTAGCCTTGCGCAAAAAGAAACCAGGGACAATGCTCAGCCCTGAGTTCAAGCCCCAGGACTGGCAAAAAAAAAAAAAAAGCACAAAAAAAAACAAACACCCACAAACACAATGACAAGAACCCCTCCCCAAACCTAGCTTCTTCAAGGGCCAGGCACAATTGCTTACACTTGTAATTAACAGCTGAGAATTAACCAAAACCAAGCTAAAGCTGTAAGTCACAGGCGTGGTGACCATGCCTGTGATCCTAGCTTCAAGGGAGGCTGTACATAGTAGGATCAAAGTCATGACAAAAAATATCAGACTCTACCTGAAAAAATAAATAAAGCAAAAAAAAAAAAAAAAGGCTATGAGTGTGACTCAAGTGGAAGAGCACCTGCCTAGCAAGTGCCAAGGCCCCAAGTTCAATCCCCAGCATTGCTAAAAAAAAATCTGTTGTATGAAAATGATGCTTTCCATATTTATCAGTTCCTTGAATGTTTTTGGAAAATACTAAAATAAAAATAGAATTCCTAAACCCAATGTGATAGGGACAGTCACTCGGCCCTTATGAAACAATTTTAAACTCCACTGCTGGGGAAGTTTCTCATCACCTGTCTTGAGTAGTCCTGTAGAAGTTGCCTGCCCGTCCCCACCTAGGTTCTGTCTCCCAGGCCATGCTGGGTATGTGTCTCCCCACACACCCTCAACATGAGCTTCGGTGCACCTACCAGATGAGCTGGTCATTATAGAGAAATGCAGTGTATTTCACCACATTCAGGCTTTCCTCCATTCTATTAATGAAGGACTGGATTTTCAAGTAAGTCATTTTATCCAATGGGAAGAAGCTGATCCCACCAAAAATGTCAAGCAGGTCACATGACTGCAAGTGGAGTGTTTGCAAATACTGCAGAAAAAAAAAAAACAAGACACAAAACTTACTAATTCAATACAGTATTCTGACAGCTGAGAATGCTCTGTTAGACTAATATCTAAGAGACACTTACATACAAAGAGCATATAAGACCGAGCAATGAGTAAATGGACTAAAAAGGCACACTAATTTAAAAAATACAAAGATCAGTTAAGGCCAGACCAGGCAAAAAAGTTAGCAAGACTTCAAGGAACAAGCCAGGCATGGTGGTTTATGCATGTAGTCACAGCAGTGTGGGAGGCATAGGTAGGGTGTTCTTTTGTTAGGCTGGCCCTGGGGGGTGGGGGGGGGAATGAGATCCCACTTGAAAATAGTTAAAAAGCAAAACAAAGGGCTGTGGTGAGGTGGCTTGAGTGGCATAGCACCTGCCTGGGAAGTGCTAGACTAGAGCTTAAACTCTAATACAGCAAGAGGGGAAAATGTCTCATCAAACTCCGCTCACCCAGTGCGCTTTGCCTTTAAATACTTAAGGCATCCATCCTACTAGGGCTCCTCAGCAACCCATACAGTATCAAAGAGTCAGCACCAGACTGTCTAGAACCACTGAGGTAAATGGAAGATGAAACAATGTTCAAAACTAGGACAGTGGTATGGCTCAGAAGAGCACTTGTCTAGCTCGCCAAAGCCCTAGGTCTGACCTACGTCCAGCACCAAAGCAATAAAAAGGGTAGAAAGAAATTCAAAAACACACAGGAAAATATTTCAGGGAAAAAGTAAATTATGAGAATTACGAGGTTGACAGGGAGGCGATAACATATGCTAAATTCAATTTACAAGGACATTTTCACTGGGACAGATAATCACATTAGCAACCAGCAATGTGACAGTCTATGTCACACTCAGCAAATGCTTTCTCCCTTTTCTTGGTGGTGGTGGGTATGGAGATTAAACTCATTTAGGCCTCTCGGGCTTGGTAGGCATGTGCACTACCACTTGAGCCATGCCCCTAGGCTTTTTGTTGTTTGCTTTACTCTGTTTTTTCAGGAATAGTCTCAAACTTTTGCCTGATCTGGCCCTAGACTAGATCTTCCTATCTCTACCTCCCATGCAGCTGGGAATACAGGTGTGTACTACCATGCCAGCTCCAAAAGCTTTTTTCCTTGGGTCAGTGGAGATTATCCCTATTTAGAAAAAAGAACCAAACCCTAAGAATGTGGTTTAAGTTTTGTTCATCAGTATTTCACCACACAGTAGGACTGACCACTTTTGAGTTGGTAATCCACATGGATGACAGGCTGGGGAGGACAAACCCAAAGACGGCTCCAGGAGTATGAGGAAGAGGCAGGATGCCCTGTTCCTTATTAAGGTTGGAAGAGAGCTGCCAGAGTGCAGGCTTGGAGAGTGCAGGCCTAGAGAGCGCTTCCACACTCTGATTTTGCCATAGGACTGCACAAGTTGTCTGCTACTTACTAGTCGTAGGGTTCTATATATGAAAAGCAAGCTTGAACGCACTGCTGTTTCTCCCAGAGTACTTCTTTCCAGTGTCCAGGATGGAGCCTGGGGCCATGTGCATGGCAGGTGAGCACCCTACCACAGAGCACACCTCCATCTGCACTCCCCTCCTCTAAACATGTGTGAATGCTACCAAAGGATGGATAAAATGCAGAGTACTTACCCGATGGAAGAATTTCTCTAATCTTTCTTTTAGAAGCTTGACACCTCCATCTTCCATGGCTTTCAGAAATGTTCCATTGAAAAGCTAATGGCGTAAAATACCATGCAACAAGTCAATTTCCTAGTATGACAAGCTCTTTTCCTTTTAATTTATTCAGTTCAGGACCACCCCCCCCCCTCCAGGTTCCTTTTAAATAGAAGAAATACTTAAGTGAAAAAGCCCCAGTTATAAAAATAAGTAAAAAAAAAATACACTATTAAGTGACATTGTCATTTTTACAAAATTTCTACTGGTTCTGTTTTTCTTGTTTTTTGAGACGGGAGTCTCATCATGTTGCTCAGGCCAGTCTTGAACTCCTAGGCTCAAGTGTTCCTCCTGCCTTGGCCTCCTGAATAGCTGGGACTACTGGAGCATGTATCACCAGGCTCAGTGAGATGTGATTTTATTATAGATTTTTAAACCAAGAACTAAGTTTCTCTTTTTTTTTTTTTTTTTTTTTTTGCCAGTCCTGGGGCTTGGACTCAGGGCCTGAGCACTGTCCCTGGCTTCTTTTTGCTCAAGGCTAGCACTCTGCCACTTGAGCCACAGCGCCACTTCTGGCCGTTTTCTGTATATGTGGTGCTGGAGAATTGAACTGAGGGCCTCATGTGTACGAGGCAGGCACTCTTGCCACAAGGCCATATCCCCAGCCCCCTAAGTTTCTCTTTACAGAAGAAATATCACCAATCTCTCCCCTCCTCCCACCAGTCCTGGGGCTTGAACTCAGGGCCTGGGCACTGTCCCTGAGTTTATTTTGCTCAAGGCTAGCACTCTACTACTTGAGCCACAGTGCCACTTCTGGCCTTTTCTGTTTATGTGGTATTGACAATCGAACCCAGGGCTTCATGCATACTAGACAAGCACTCTACCTCTACACCACATTCTCAGCCCTTACCAAGCTCTTTAAATCATCAAAATATCTGCAGCCTAGGTGCTCCTTAAGGACACAGGCTTGTTGAGATGTGTTCCTAATACAAGACTGTGAACAACCTATGCACAACCCTCACTACCTATTTCCAGTGCTTCATTATTTTCTCCCCCAACAGTCACTTCATAATCATTTAAGAATTACTTTGGGGGCTGGGAATATGGCCTAGTGGTAGAATGCTTGCCTTGTATATGTAAAGCCCTGGGTTCGATTCCTTAGTACCACATACCAAAGCCAGAAGTGGCGCTGTGGCTCAAGTGGTAGAGTGCTAGCTTTGAGCAAAAAAGAAGCCAGGGACAGTGCTCAGGCCCTGAGTACAAGCCCTAGGACTGGCAAAAAAGAATTATTTTTGTGTGTATGTGCCAGTATCAGGGCTTGAACCCAGGGCCTTGTGCTCTCTCTCAGCTTTCTTGTTTATGGCTGGCACTCTACTACTTGAGTCACATGTCCAGTTGGTCATTTTGCAGACAGTTTCATGGACTTTTCTGCCCAACTTATTCTTCCCATCTTTACTTTGCTTTTCAATTATAGGATTCCTAACAATCTACAAAATTTGGCTTGAAACTTCTGCCCCCCACCCCCACCACTACACCCAGATTTTGGCCTTCTGAGTAGCTAGGAGTACAGGTATGAACTAGTGAGGAATTACTTTTTTTTTCATATCAGTCCTGAGGCTTGAATTTGGGCCTGGACACTGTCCTTGAGCTTCTCTGGCTCAAGGCTAGCACTCTACCACTAGAGCCACAGTGCCACTTCGAGTTTTTAGGTGATTAACTGGAGATAAGAGATTCACAGATTTTCCTGCCCACAGTGGCTTCAAACGCTGATGGCTCAGATCTCAGCCTCCTGAGTGGCTAGGATCATAGGTGTGAGCCACCAGCACCCAGTGAAGAATTACTTTTAGCCAATGACTGAACTGGTAAAGGGAGAGAGGCCAAAGTGGGGACTGCACAGTATTTTAGTTTTTAAAAATGTCATACCTGGGGCTGGGGATATGGCCTAGTGGCAAGAGTGCCTGCCTCATATACATGAGGCCCTGGGTTTGATTCCCCAGCACCACATATACAGAAAATGGCCAGAAGTGGCTCTGCAGCTCAAGTGGCAGAGTGCTAGCCTTGAGCAAAAAAAAGCCAGGGACAGTGCTCAGGCCCTGAGTCCGAGTCCAAGGCCCAGGACTGGCAAAAAAAAAAAAAAGTCATACCTACCTTGTACATACTGTAGCACTGCTGCAGCACTGAGCTGTAGACCTTGTCCTACAAACAAGAAAACAAAGCAATGTGACAATTATAAATGTGGTCCTGGAATAGTTGTGTGTTGGAAGAAGTGATATTAAGTAAACTCAAACATACAAAACCACATAAGCCTAATTTTAGAAGGGCATTCCACACAGATGAACAAAAAATAGAAGGAATTAGTGAGATGGGGCCAATGCACATAAGAAGACTGCATTCATGTAAACAATAAACAGAGAACCATCCTATGCCCTCCAAGAAACTTCTGTGAAAGCCACCAAGTCTACAGCTAAGCCATTCTACATATCCAGGACATGTTTTCCTAAAATGATGAAATAAAAATGACACATTACCAACAGTTCTTCCTCCTGGTATTCAACAACTGCTTTCCCATCTTTACTTTGCTTTTCAATGATAGGATTTCGAACAACCTACAAAGTTTGATAAACTGAAATTATACAATAAATTGATTATGTTTTTGATATTGACTTAATTTAAAACATTTGGGGTAGGGGAAATGTAGCTTAGTAGTAGTAGTATTTCTAGCATGCTTGAGTTCCTGAGTTTAATTCCCAGCAGCATATAAAAATACATAAATAAAATCTGCACATGTTATGACATCAGAAACACAATTTCTTACAACATCCCTAAGAACAAACCCACAGGACAGGAACTTGATTTTTACATCTCAATTATACCATAATTCCCAACAACAAATATCAACTTCAAACAAGATATACTGTGGGGCAAATACCATGACCATCCAGAAATTTTCTTCCGGCTCATTGAAGAATTGTCTGTTCTTCTGTGTGTGTAAAGATTTTGCAGGTTTTGATGGACTAAAGGTCCTAAAAAGAGTTCAAAGAACATGTCTGGAACAATTCTCTAGGTATAAATGACAAGAATGCACTGGGCTTTTACAAAAACACCTTTAAAGCATTACCTTGTAAACTGTACAATAGCTTCACACAATCCAACATTTCTAATCTTTTCATTCTTTTCTACTTCATTTGGATGATAAAACAAAATTTTATTTTCTTCCTAAAGCAGAATGAAACAAAACCACAACACCAACATAAGCATTTCTTCAATATCAGCGGTTCAAGGTATTTATGTTCACTCCTTCTGATTAAAAAAAAATTTAACATGGTGTGGGTGGCTCACACCTGTAATCCTAGCTACTTAGGAGGCTGAGATCTGAAGATCATTGTTTGAAGCCAGCTCAGGTAGGAAAGTATACAAGATTCTTAGCTCCAATTTAAATCACCGAAAAAGCTGTAGCGCTGTAGTGCAAGTAGTTGTATGCTAACCTTGAACAAAAGAAGCTCAAGGACAGTACCCAAGCAGAGTTCCAGCCTCAGGACTGGTGAGAGACAGAGTGAGAGAGATATTAGGATGGGGACTGGACATACTCAGGTGACAGAGCAGCTGACTAGCAAGCCATGAATTAAATCTCCAGCCTGGCAAGAAAATAATAAAGTAATAAAATATATTTGAAATAAGAAAACTAGTAATGATCACGTATAATTTTCACCCACAGGTCTGCAAGCTGTGATATACTAAACTACATTGTCTGTTGTATAGCTCTAAGAGAAATCTCTGCCTTTCTTCTGTGCTCATTTGTAATTCATCAATGCTTCCAAAAAAAAGTGTGTGTGCATGTACATTGGAATTTAGCTCTCCACGAATTAAATCCAACTGCTTCAGAGGCACATGGACAGCTTTTAACAGAACAGTGATTTGCTGGCAACTAAAATACAGCTTTGTACATCCTTTGAGGAAGTCACCATCCTAAACTTGGAACAAATTCCTGGAACTGTTTTATTTTGAAAAGAGAACACAGAAACAAACAACAACAAAACTTTCTGATCATGCTTTAAGCTTGCTTTTGTGTATGTATGCCAGTAATGGGACTTGAACTCAGGGTCTTTCTCTTTCAGTTTTTTCACTACAGGCTGAAGCCTTGATCCACTTGATCCACAATTCCACTTCTACTTTTTTTTTTTTTTTTGGTGGTGGTGAATTGGGGATAAGAGTCTCATGGACTTTCTTGCCGGGGCTGACTTCGAACCGTGATCTCTGCTTTCTGAGTAGGTAGGGTTAAAGGCGTAAGCCACCACTTGGTGCATGCAACTCCCAACACCAAAGCCAAGTTCAATTTTTAAGTCTCCAGA
This sequence comes from Perognathus longimembris pacificus, assembly GCF_023159225.1. NCBI lineage: Eukaryota > Metazoa > Chordata > Mammalia > Rodentia > Heteromyidae > Perognathus > Perognathus longimembris. The sequence goes on from NC_063161.1 coordinate 68,801,914, forward strand.
ACTGATGCAAAGCAAAGACGCTCCGGGGGTGAAGACTGATTGACAGGGCGGCCTCCATCACCCGGGAGCTGGAGCCGCATCTGCCGGCCCTTCTGGTCCCTGCCGATGACCGACCTGGCTGGCGCACCCCGGGCCTACAGCGGACTGGTGCACTGCCCTGGAGCTCCAGGCAGAAGGAGTGACGCACCGAAAGCCCCTGGGGGGCATCGACGCTGAGCCAGCCGCCCTACGGCCCTCTTCCGCCCGGCCCGGCCCGGCCCGGCCCGGCCCGCGCACCTCTCCCTCGCGCGGCCCGAAGCGCGGGTTGTAGATGAAGAAGCTCAGCAGCGCCGGCGGAAACTGCTTCTCCTGGGCCGCCCAAGTCCCGGTCCCGGCCGCTGCCGCCGCCATCTCGGCCCGGCAGGCCCGGCCCTCCCCCGCCACCTCCAGAGCCGCCCTCTGCCGGCCTGACACCGCCGCCGTGGGGAAACCGCACTTCCGCGGTTGCCGACTGACCGGAAAAGGAAGACACAGAGCGGTGTCGCAACGTAATGCGTCCGGGTGAACCCCGTTCCCCTCTGTCTCCCGGGCTGTGGTGAGGAGTGAGGGAGTCGAGTGAGCAGATCGGTCACAAACGCCGCAATTGACCCTTTCCCCAGCCTCTCGGTTTGTGGCGTGGTTATTAGTCCCCAGTGGAAATTGCACTTTGAAACTTCAGGGGGACGAGGAGTGTACATCAAGTGCAATCATTTTTCAATAAATGATTTGCTGCTGTTATGGGGTCCCAGGAAGGAGATTCCCCTCCCCTCCAAGAGTCCACCACTCAGAGGCAGTCTCAAGCAAAAAGATGGGTTTATTGGGGAAGTAAAAAGCGAACTGCCGGGCCAGGGACGCAGCACAGACTCGGGAGCTGAAACTGCCACAGTGAAAAGCGGGCCGACCGGCCAGGGACACAGACGTTGGGACTGTTTTGTTTGCCAGTCCTGGGGCTTGGACACAGGGCCTGGGCACTGTCCCTGGCTTCTTTTTGCTCAAGGCTAGTAGTACTCTACCACTTGAGCCACAGCGCCACTTCTGGCTTTTTCTATATATGTGGTGCTGGGGAATGGAACCCAGGGCTTCATGTACGCTAGGCAAGCACTCTACCACTAGGCCACATTCCCAGCCCTCGAGCTGGGTTTTACAAAGGTAAAAGTGTAGCACAGATGTAGGGGATTGAGCAGGCAACAAACAAGTGAAGCAAGCGTGGCACAGATGTAGGAGGTTGATGCAGAGGGTAGAGTAAGCCATTGACAGAAGCAGAATCTTGGGGTCAGGTTGGCCTAATAATCAAGATGGAGTCAGCTCTACTCCCCTTAACATTTCCTACCTACAATAGTTGCCATTCCCCATCTTGACTTTACCAACCAGCTTCTTGTCCGTGGGTGAGTTTTGCCCAAAATGTATTGTTTAGACAGGGTGCTTGTGGCTCACACCTGTAACCTAGCTTATTCAGAAGCCTGAAGATTACAGTACCAGGACAGTTCAGGTGAGAAAGTTTACAGGAGTCCATTTCCAAAATGAGCAGCAAAAAGCCAAGCTGAAGACATGGGTCAGGTGGCAGAGCACAAGCTAAGCAAGCAGGAAGACCTGAACTTAGCACAGACCTGGAAAAATATACATATATATGCTTATATGCTTTAAGCAATAATTTAAAAAAATTAGGAAAGCAGAATTCTCCACCCTCACCCATATGTTTGTCTTCACAGTTGTTGTTTTTTTTTTTTTTCATAGAGACCTATGATATTTCAAATACAAACAGCTACCAGAGTTGATTGAGGGCACAGGAGTTAGAATGTAGACTGAAGCCTGTCAGTACCTTCCTATGGTCTTTTCCAGGAGTTACTCATCACCCCCATCTCCTGAGACCCCTAAAACACAGATGCAGAACTCTCAGACTCTAGAAAATGTCATTTTGAAAACTCCAGACTAAAGAATTCTTTCCATTGTCTTAGAGCAGAAGCTTCTAGAAAAATAGGAAGAGCCCTAGGCTTATGTCAAAAGAACCTGCATCTGAAGAAAGAAAGAAAAAAGTGTCAGGTGCTGGTGTCTCACGCCTGTAATCCTACCTATGCAGGAGGCTGAGATCTGAGGATAGCAGTTCAGCCCAGGGAGGAAAGTCCTTGAGACTCTTCTATCAAATTACCCTCAAAAAGCCAGAAGTGGAGCTGTGGCTCTAGTGGTAGAGCACTAGCCTTGAGCATAAAGCTTAGGGACAGAGCACAGGCCCTGAGTTCAAGCCTAGGCCTAGCACACACACACACACACACACACACACACACACACACACACACAAAAGATGACATTTAGTAAGTGAGGTCATCCATACACAGGGGTTTGTCTCACTTAGGCTTCTCAGTAAAAATGTTTCATGTCTTCAAAAGAATGTAAGGGCGCTCGCTTCTTTTCCATCCAGCTCCTTCGCTTCGGTCGCAGCCCGGTCACATTTGGTGCTGGAAGGAGGAAGCGGTGACGCACCTGGAGACTGCAGTTCTGGGTCCTTCTCACAGCTCTTTCACCATGCCTGGGTCACTTCCTTTGAATACAGAAGCTTGTTGGCCCAAAGATGTGGGAATTGTTGCCCTTGAAATCTATTTCCCTCTCAATACATTGATCAAGTAGAGTTGGAAAAATATGATGGTGTAGATGCTGGCAAGTATACTATTGGCTTGGGTCAGGTCAAGATGGGCTTCTGTACAGATCGAGAAGATATCAACTCTCTTTGCCTGACTGTGGTTCAGAATTTGATGGAAAGAAACAACCTTTCCTATGATTGTATTGTGCGGCTAGAAGTTGGAACAGAGACAATCATTGACAAATCAAAATCAGTGAAGACAAATTTGATGCAGCTGTTTGAGGAGTCCAGGAATACAGATATAGAAGGAATTGATACAACTAATGCCTGCTACGGAGGCACAGTTTCTGTCTTCAATGCCATTAACTGGATTGAGTCCAGCTCTTGGGATGGACGATATGCACTGGTTGTTGCTGGAGATATTGCTATATATGCCACAGGAAATGCCCAACCCACAGGTGGAGTTGGAGCCGTGTCTCTGCTCATTGGCCCAAATGTTCCTTTAGTTTTTGAGCATGGGCTTTTTGGGACACATATGCAACATGCCTATGACTTTTACAAGCCTGATATGCTTTCTGAGTATCCCATAGTAGATGGAAAACTCTCCATTCAGTGCTACCTCAGTGCATTAGACCGCTGCTATTCCGTCTACCGCAAAAAGATCCAAGCTCAGTGGCAGAAAGAGGGAAAGGATAAAGATTTTACTTTAAATGATTTTGGCTTCATGATCTTTCACTCACCATATTGTAAACTGGCTCAGAAGTCTCTGGCTCAGATATTACTGAATGACTTTCTTAATGACCAGAACAGGGATAAAAATAGCATCTACAGTGGCTTGGAAACCTTTCGGGATATTAAATTAGAAGACACTTACTTTGACAGGGATGTGGAAATGACATTTATGAAGGCTAGTACTGAACTATTTAACCAGAAAACAAAGGCATCTTTGCTTGTATCAAATCAAAACGGAAACATATATACATCGTCAGTATATGGTTCGCTTGCTTCTGTTCTAGCACAGTACTCACCTCAGCAGTTGGGAGGAAAGAGTATTGGAGTGTTATCTTATGGTTCGGGCTTGGCTGCTACCCTGTATTCTCTTAAAGTTACACAAGATGCCACACCAGGGTCTGCTCTTGATAAAATAACAGCAAGTTTGTATGATCTTAAATCAAGACTAGAGGATGATACTGGTTCTGGAATCTGGATATTAATTTAAGTCAGGCTGGCAGTAACAAACATAATTAACTTCTGAGCAGGGACACTAGTCACAAGCTGGCTTCTGGAAGAGAAATAGAAAACACATTTTGTCTGGATGCTGTGGATAGAAGAATTGAGTCAGTTCATAGTAGATTTTGCTCAGCAATACTGGGAGGAAGTTTGTTGCATTTCTTCTTTGTACCTATTTTAAAGGATAAGTAAAATTTTCTTTGTGGCTGCCTTTTTTAATTTATATAGGATGGATGGGGCAGGCATTATTAGGGTACCTTTGCTTCAGTGTTATAAATCCAATTTATGGACTGACAAATTTGTGGAGTAAGATTTCTTTTCCTTTAGTTTTTTTTTTTGTTTGTATTTTTTGTTTTGTTTTATATCTGTTCAATGAAAATAACAAGGTATAACCCAAGTTTATACATAGTCTGACTAGACAAAAAAAAGTATTCTACTTTAGGGGCTGGGGATATGACCTAGTGGCAAGAGTGCTTGGCTTGTATACATGAGGTCCTGGGTTCAATTCCCCAGCACCACATATACAGAAAATGGCCAGAAGTGGCACTTTGGCTCAAGTGACAGAGTGCTAGTCTTGAGCAAAAAGAAGCCAGGGACAGTGCTCAGATCTGGAAGAATTTCTTAGACTTTCACCTTGAAAAAAAAACAATAGAAACTTATCACATGGGATGATTAAGATTAGTTACAATGTTTTGTAGATGTTTTTGGTGCTGAACTATAACATGAGCCTTATAGATTGTAAAATAAAGATAGTTGGAACTAATGTACAGAACTAAACTAAACTAAAATTTTTTAAACTTTATTTGTTGTTAAAGTCTGTGAAGTTTCAGTTATCTAAAATAAACATACACAGATTAGAAGTGTAATGTTTCATATTGCAAGGTAATAAGTAATGTAGTGTTTGTAAGATACTTTTGTCTAATATTAACTGTAGTATTTTGATTTGTACAGTTGTAACTTGTTAAAATGATCTCATTTTAACATCCACTGATGTAGATGAATAATGTAAGCTCAGATTTAAAGAATGGTGAGGAAATGGTGCATGTAATACTTTTGCAAGTATTGGGAGCTCTGTATGTTTTTAAAAGAGTAATTTAACAATTGAGTGCCAAAAAACGGGTTTTCTCAAAGTCCATTGCCGGCAATGGGCAAGCCTGGTAATAGTGGCGCAAAACATTAACCACACCTTCTTCACATTAAGGTGAACAACTCTGAAATAAAGTTTTAGAGAATTAAAAAAAAAGAATGTAAGGTGTGAATCTATTTGCATGCATTGCCAAAACCCTTGAATGAATGAGGTCAAAATTTATCCCCAGTACTACCAAAAACAAAGTTGACTTTTTTTTTTAAATGAGTGAAAACATGTAAATGTAGTCTTCCCAGTGAATAAATTAACAGCCCAGGTGGAAAGTGACCTGCTGATTCTAATTTCATCTCTCCTCTAAAGTGTTCACAGGGTAACACCATACCTTCACAGCCCCAGAAGAGATGCAAGATAGGTTTTTGCTTGCAACTAGATTCCTGAGGACTCATTACACAAGATGAAACTGTTGTGGTTATACTCAGAATTAATTAGTGATAAACTTTATAAAACCTGAATAATGGAGCAAAGTTTCCCATCTTTGCCACACTTTGAAAAACCTTTGTAAATTTGCTGCTGCTGCTGCTGCTGCTGCTGATTTTTTTTTTTTTTGGCCAGTCCTGGGCCTTGGACTCAGGGCCTGAGCACTGTCCCTGGCTTCTTCCCGCTCAAGGCTAGCACTCTGCCACTTGAGCCACAGCGCCACTTCTGGCCGTTTTCTGTATATGTGGTGCTGAGGAATCGAACCTAGGGCCTCGTGTATCCGAGGCAGGCACTCTTGCCACTAGGCTATATCCCCAGCCCCTGATGATGATTTTTACTTCTGAGTTTGAACTTAAGGCCTCGTGCCTGTACAACTTGCTTGCATGGCTGTCATTTTACTACCTGAATCATGGCTCCAGCCCAGCTTTTTTCTAGTTATTTGGATATGGAGTCTCACAGACTTTTCTACCCAGGCTGATTTTGAACCTTGATCCTATGGATCTTAGCCTCCTAAGTAGCTAGGATTACAGGCATAAGCTACTAGCTCCCAGTTCTGAAAGTCTATGGGTTTCCTTTGGTTTGTTTATTTATTTTTTAATCTGCCAGGTGCCAATGGCTACATCTGCTACTCAGGAGGCTGAGATCTGAGGATCATGATTCAAAGTCAACCTGGATAGAAAAGTCTGTGAGATTCTGATGTCCAAATAACTAGTAAAAAGCCAAAAGTAGAGGTGTGGCTCAAGTGGTAGAGCTCCAGCCTTGAGTGAAAAAGCTCAGGGACAGTGCCCAGGCCCTGAGTACACACACTTACACACACACACACACACACACACACACACACACACACTTCATCATGTGCAAAGATTTTTAATATTTTGAGGCTTTTTTTTGCCAGTCCTGGGGCTTGAACTCAGGACCTAGGCACTGTCCTTGAGCTTCTTGTTGCTCAAGACTAGCACTCTACCATTTGAGTCACAGTGTCACTTTTTTCTATATATGTGGTGCTGAGGAATCAAACCCAGGGCTTCATGCATGCTAGGCAAGCACTCTACCACTAAGCCACATTCCCAGCCCTAAATTTTTTAAAATTTGTATTTTAACTTTTGGCAGTGCTGGGGGTTAAACACAGGGCCTCACCCTTGCTAGACAGGCACTCTACCACCTTATTTGCAGATCTTGAAGTAAAATATCAGATATTGTTTGAAATATCTGTAACAACTCTTAGTTTCAACAAGTAAATGCATTCACAGAGTTGATTTTGAGATTGCATACCATTATATGAACTATTTTTTTGGCATATTTTATTTATTTATTTATTTATTTTGCCAGTCCTGGGGCTTGGACTCAGGGACTGAGCACTGTCCCTGGCTTCTTTTTGCTCAAGGCTAGCACTCTGCCTCTTGAGCCACAGCGCCACTTCTGGCCGTTTTCTGTATAGGTGGTGCTGGGGAATTGAACCCAGGGCTTCATGTATATGAAGCAAGCACTCTTGCCACTAGGCCATATTCCCAGCCCCATTATATGAACTATTGTACCAAACTACAAGCCAACATTGTAATTAAATAAACACAGGCTAGATTAAAACCACTGTGGAGGCCTTGTTTTATAAATAACTAGGAAAAATAACAAGACACCTGATTTTTTTAGTTCTCTAAGCTATGCTGCTACTTAAGCCTTCATTTTAAAGTCAAAATACATCAAGACAGTGCTAACAATGTGTTTTCTTGAGGTAGGTCATCTGCAAATTAGGTGAAAATAGAAAAGATAAGCACAAAAATAAAACTATTTATATGCTTCTAAAATCCTTTTCTGGATCATCAAAATTTAGAATTTTTGCAATTTTAATTGGCATCTACATATGTTACATTTAAAGCTTTACCTCAGTATGTGGAAATACGCATAAAAAATGAATAGAGCTGGGTGCAGTGGCTCACACCTGTAATTCCTCAGAAGGCCGAGATCTGGAGGTTTGCAGTTCAAAGCCACCCTGGATAGAAAAGTCCATGAGACTCCATCTCCAATGAACCAGCAAAAATGCTGGACTGGAGGTGTGGTTCAAATGATAGAATGCTAGCCATGAAAAAGAAGACTGAACTTGTGGTCTGAGTATAAGCCCCATTACTGGCACACACACACACACACACACACACACACACACATACACACACACACAGCAGAAAGTCAAGTGTGGTGGCACACGCCTGCAAACTCAAATTCAAGGTTAGCTGGCTTGGACTGAGCTAGTGAGATCCCTGTCTAAAACCACAGCAAGACACAGTGGCTGAAGCCTGTAATCCTAGCTACTTGGGAGGCTGAGATCCGAGGATCATGGTTCAAAGACAGCTTGGGTAGGAAAAGCCTGTGAGACTCTTATCTCCAATGAACCAGTCAAATTCAGAAATGATGCTGTGTCTCAAGTAGTAGAGAACAAGCCTTAAATGAAAAAACTCAAGGATAGTGCCCAGACCCCAAGTTCAAGCCCTAGGACTGGCAATTACACACACGTGCACACACACACACACACACACACACACACAGAACACAATAAAATCAACTCACATAATTTAAAAGTGGCCACATTAAAAAAAAATCACCTGATAGTTGGGGGGTTAATTAAATGCAAAAATAGCTGCTTTTTATAGAATAGCTTATTATGGTCTATTGGAAGAGCTTTTGAAATGAAGAGCCTTAAACCAGATTGGAAGAATGGAAATGTAATGTGTGTGACCTTTTTCTTTTACCTGTTTGTCTTGGTTTTAGTTTGGTCTGGTTTTGGCTGATCTGGAAACTTTTGCTCTTCCTGCCCTAGACTTTTTGAGTGCTGAGATTACAGGTGTGTGTGTCACAGTGCCAGGCAAATGTGCATTTGAAATCTACCTTCTTGGGTTTTAGACATCCAATTACCATCTCTAATATTACTTGATAGTCTTCAAAGTGATACACTGTCAGAAATCTGATACCCACTTTAGCCTCAACAATATTGAAATCACATCTTATGGTACTTGTATTTTTCTAATGTATATGAAAATGAATATAATTCTATTACAACTTAAAACGTTAGCTAAGTGTGGTGGTGTAAGTAAGCCTATAAAGCCAGCACTTGGGAGGCAGAGAAAAAAGGTGTCTCAAGGCCATCATTGGTGGCTCATGCCTGCAACCGTAGCTACTCAGGAGGCTGAGATCTTAGGATCATAAGTCAAAGCCAGCCTGAGCAGGAACATCTGGGAGACTCTTATGTCCAATAAACTACCCTAAAAAAGTCAGGCGTGAAGCTGTGGCTCAAGTGGTAGAGCTTTAGCCTTGAACAAATGAAAATCAGGGACAGCATCCAAGCCCTGGGTACAAACCCCAGGATCAGCTTGTGCACCTACTCATACATGTGTGCACGTGTGCACGTGCGCACACACACACACACACACACACACACACACACAAACACAGAGCTCAAGGTCTAAGCCATCCTAGGCCACATAGTGAAACTTTTGTCACAAAAAGCCAAAAAAAAATCCCACTCTGAAAAACAAAAACGTTTATTTTTGTCTTCTAAGGTCATTTCGAGACCCCTCCTCATAGTGCCCCATGTTTTGAACAACTACTTCCAAAAACACACAAAGGTTCAAAATTCACTAAGCTATTTTTTTTTGCCAGTCCTGGGGCTTGAACTCAGGGCTTGAGCACTGTCCCTGGCTTCTTTTTTGCTCAAGGCTAACACTCTAGCACTTGAGCCACAGCACCACTTCTGGCTTTTTCTGTTTATTCGGTGCTGAGGAATTGAACCCAGGGCTTCATGCATGCTAGGCAAGCACTCTACACTAAGCCACATTCCCAGCCCTCACTAAGCAATTTTGTGAACGAGAAGTAATGTAGGAGAGCCCCAAAAGTTGATGAGCATGGGAGGTGGTTGACAGTGTGAGGTTTTAAAGGAACACCCAGAAAAGGCCCCAGAGAGTCTCAGAAGTCCTCAGCTTCCTGGGTCAGCCTGAGGCCAGTGATCTGTGTCACCTGGACACTGGCCTAATGAGAGTTTCCTGGCTGAGACCGGCCCTGCCCTGTAATGGGAACCTTAGGGCCAGACTCAAATGGGAGGACAAGTTAGGGTGTCATCGGCTCAGGTGGAGCCATCTAGAGCCAGGAAAATGGTGACTGAGGAGGGGTGGTGACATAAGGTTGGATAAAGGCAGACATGTCTCACTGGAAGCTTCCTTTTTTTTTTTTTTTTTTTTTGAGCTACTAGCATTAGACCTTAGAGCCTTATAGTCTCTCTACTTTTTCCACTCACACAGCAGGTGCTTTACCCCTTGAGCCACACTTCTAGCCCTGCTTTTTGCTGGCTGAGTCTCATGGGTTTTTCTGCCCTGCCTAGCTTTGAACCATGATTCTCTAGATCTCAGCCTCCTGAGTAGCTAGGATTTGTATGAGCCATTAGCTCCCAGATTCTCCTTGGTTTTATAACGAATTATAATCTTACAGTATCCTGTCTTGTTCTAGTTGCTTGTACTTAACACTCTCTCTCTCTCTCTCTCTCCCTCTCTCTCTCTCTCTCTCTCTCCCCCCCCACCCCCGCTCCTGGGGTTTGAACTTAGGGTCTGAGCACTGTTCTTAATATTCCTTTGCTCAAGGCTAGAACTCTACCACTGGAGCCACAACTCCACTTCCAGCTTTTTGGTAGTTTAGTGGAGTTAAGAGTCTCATGCACTTTCCTGCCTGGGCTGGCTTTGAACTGCAATCTTCAGATCTCAGCCTCCTGAGTTGCTAGGGGGCGCTTGGCTTTGAATCTCTAGTATAGCAATCTAACACCCAGTAGCACAAAACCCATTTGTTAGGGTGACCTTTTACATGGACTAAAAAAAAAAAATTCTCTCCCTAGGAATGTCAGGTTAATTGCTGAGAAAAATCTTGGGTGGGCAGTGCCATTTATTGGCAATGTTTTTGTTATCTCCAAGCCTGATTCCCCTGTTTCTTCATGCAGAATGGCAGGGTGATTTTCTCAGTGCTTAAAGGGCCCCCAGATCTTTGGAAAGGCCCACTCCCCCACTTTCTCCCTCAACCCATGCTTAGAGAAAAATAAACCACACCAGCCAATGATGAGAAACTGTCTTTATTGGGTGACTTTTGAGGCATTGCCTGCAGGGGGCGCTGAAGAGAAGCCATCAGCACAGACCCGCCACCAGAAAAGCCTTAGATTTCTCTTATTTCCTTATTCAAATGATGGCCAAATTGTGGAAGTATCTCAGGGGGAGTTCATAAATTAGTTTGGGGTAGGTGGTGGGAGGTTCCCCATTCTCAGGGTGTTTAGAGGCCTTGCTTTCCTCCATAGACGCAGGGCTCCTTAAGCATGCACCATTTCCTGGAATTCTACAACAGAAGAGTTGAGGAAACTAGGTCAGTGGGAGGCTAGGTACTTTCCCTTTGTGCTGTCACCATGGAAGCAAATGCTGGGGTGACAAGCGTGATGAGTCCTCTTTGCCTCTATGTCCTCTCGATTTAGAACTTATCAACTGGTATCATTTCTCTCTGACAACAAAGGGATCCAGTATCACAATTGTCAATTGCTATTTGTGAGCGGTGTGTGTGTGTGTGTGTGTGTGTGTGTGTGTGTGTGTGTGAAAGAGAGAGAGAGAGGGGAGAGAGAGAGAAGTAGAGAGAGCGTGAGCTGGTATTACTGGGGCTCGAACCCAGGCCTGGTTGTTCTTGCTTGGCTTTTGTTTTGTTTTTTCCAGTCCTGGTGCTTGAACTCAGGGCCTGAGCACTGTCTCTGACTTTTTTTGCTCAAGGCTTGCACTCTACCACTTAAGCCACAGCACCACTTCTGGCTTTTTCTATATATGTGGTGCTGAGGAATCCAACCCAGGGCTTCATGTATACAAGGCCAGTACTTTACCACTAGGCCATATTCCCAGCCCTCTTGCTTGGCTTTTTCACTCAAGGCTATGCGCTACCACTTTGAGACACAGCTCCACTTCTGGTTTTCTAGTAGTTCATTGGTGATGAATCTCATGGATTTTCCTGCCTGGGCTAGCTTTGAACCTTGATCCTCAGATCTCAGCTTCCTAAGCAGCTAGGATTCCAGGTGTAAGCCACCAACACCCAGATAACATGAATATTTTTGTTTGGTTAATTTACTACAAAAATGGGAAGCTTGTTTCCTTGGATTTTAAGCAGACACTCAACAGGGTAGAACTTTGAACAAACTTGCTTCTGTTGAACCCTAACCTTATCTCTAAACTTATTTCCATAACTCAGGAAATATACTGAGACTAATAAATTGTGGATGATGACTGAAACTGAAAAGTGAGATTTGTCTTTACACGTTCATAAGCTTTATTTCTTTGGAATTTTTTTTGCCAGTCCTGGGACTTGAACTCAGGGCCTGGGCACTGTCCCTGAGCTTTTGCTCAAGGCTAACATTTGAGCCACAGCACCACTTCTGGCTTTTTCTGTTGATGTGGTACTGAGGAATTTAACCCCGGGCTTCATGGATACTAGGCAAGCACTCTACCACTAAGCCACATTCCCAGGCCTCTTTGGAAGTTTTTCATGGTTAGATTTAGGTAACTAAATCCTTTGACAGTAAAAGTGTGTGTGTGTGTATGTGTGTGTGTGTGTGTGTGTGTGTGTGTGTGTGTGTGTGTGTGTGTGTGCTGGTCCTGGGGCTTGAGCTTAAGGTGTAGTGTTGTCCTTGAGCTTTTTTTAAAAAAAAAATTATTTCTAGCACTTTACAGAACCATAGCTCTACTTGTGGCTTTTTTTCTGGTTCACAGACTTTCCTGCCTGGGCCGGCTTTGAGCCACAATCCTCATATCTCAGCCTCCTGAGTAGCTAGGATTACAGGCATGAGTTTGTCAAAACTTTATTTTTGGGGGCTGTCTGTAGAAACTGTTTTAACTTCTGTCTGGTAAACTACAGTAGTACACATTTTTGTGTTAGGGGACAGTATGTGGCTTGAACTCAGAGTCTTACACTTACTAGGCAGCTGCTCTACCACTGTGCCATGCCTCTAGCCCTTTGTTTGCACTGGTTATTTTTGAGATAGGGTCTCATTTGCTGCCCAAGAACGTATTTGACTGTGATTGTCTTATTTTCTGCTTTCCAACATATTTGGATGATGAAGCATGCAGGACCATAAAACACATAGCTTCTTTTAATTGAGATGGAGTCTCATGAACATTTCTACCTGAACTAGCCAAGAGCCATGATCCTCTCGATCTTATTCACCCACATGACAGGTGGGCATAACCACCCTCAGCAATGAATTGAGAAGGGATTTCGAGTATATGCCTGGGCTGGCCTTGAACTACAGCGGTCCTGGTCTTAGCCTCCCACAAAACTAGGACTATAGGCATGAACTACTGTTGGCCAGTTTATAGTGGTCAACTTTTGGGTAGACTTTTAAAAATAAAAGAAGGACTCTGTACAAAGAAGACACTATGAAGAGTGGTTGTTTTGTTCTGTTTAACACCATCCACTTTAGAGGGTCATTGCCCCGCGGTCACTGTTTAAACCAAAGGAAACTCAGAGGCATTCCTACACAAGGCAATACATGCTTGGATAGGAGGCACCCATGAGAATGCCGTGTGTGTGTGTGTGTGTGTGTGTGTGTGTGTGTGTGTGTGTGTGTCTGTGTGGTTGCTGGGGAAAGGAACCCAACCCCGCTCCAGGCTGGGCCTGGGTTCCAGCAGCACGCACCTTCGGCCCCGATCTTCCCGTCCCCATCGCTGTCCGCAGCGGCCAGCAGCGATTTGGTTTCCGACTCAGTCAGCTCCCTGGCTCCGCTCTCAAATTTCTGCAGGAAAAACCTACAGGGCGATACAAGCCTGAGGGAATGTTCTAGAAAGCTAAGCATCTGTGGGTTTCCTTCTCCCTTCCTTCCTCCCTCCCAGCCATCCATCCTTCCATCATTTTATATCCTCCCTTCCTCCCTCCTTCTCTTCCTCCTCCTTCTCTTCCTCCTCCTTCTCTTCCCTTCCTTCCTTTCTTCCCTCCCTTCCCTCCCTCCCTTTCTGTCTCTGCCTTTCTCCTTTCCTCCCTCCCTCTCTTCATCCCTCCTCTTCTTCCCTCCTCTTCTTCTCCTCCTTCCCTTTCCCTCTCCCTCCTTCCTTCCTTTCTTCCATTTTCCACCTGCCTCCCTCCCTTCTCTCCCTCCTTCCCTCCCTCTTTCTTTCTTTCTTTCTTTCTTTCCTTCCTTCCTTCCTTCTTTCCTTCCTTCCTTCCTTCCTTCCTTCCTCCCTCCCTCCCTTCTTTCCTTTCTTCCTCCCTCCCTCCCTTCTTTCCTTTCTTCCTTCCTTCCTCTTTTCCTCCCCTCTCTCCTCCCTCCCCCTTCTCCTTCTCCCCTCCCTTTTTCCTCCTTTGTTTTTCTCCTTCCCACCTCCCTTCCCTCCTCCTTTCCCTCCCCTCCCCCACCATCTGGATCCAGTAGCTGCTACTAACAGTCAGATTTTAGCCCTCAGAGATTTCCTTCACAGTAGAAAACAACGGGGACATTATATGATTTGTGAGACTCTTATTGAGTCTCGCTGTCAAAGGACACCCCTTAAGCAGTGACTCAGCGCCAGGGGCTCCCGCACTCTGTTGGTGTTCTGGAGAGACATAGTCATGTTTGTTCTTGGTTTTGATGGGGCTCAGCCAATGCCCAGCACCCAGGCGAGCCCAGTCCCCCAGCTGCCCACCCAGCTGGGTCCAGGGCAAAGCTTACTTAAGCTCTTCTTCATCCAGGAATCCACTCTGGTCGTTGTCTATGAACCGGAAGACATCTTTCACCTGGCTGGCTGACATCTTGGACAGGCCTGATGTTTGGAAGAATTTCTGGGGTTCAAAAGTATCTGGGTCTAAAGAAGAAGGTACGCTCAGTGCACCCAGGAGCGAAAAACACAGGTTAATAAAAAGACTGAGGTCAAGAATATAAAGGTTTTGAGGCCTTAAAACAATCTCTGGGCAGGATGCTGGTGGCTCATTCCTGGAATCCTAGCTACTCAGGCTGAGATCTGAGAATCACGATTCAAAGCCAGCAAGCCAGGCAGGAAAGTTCATGAGACTCTTATTAAAAATAACCAGCAGGGCTGGGGATATGGCCTAGTGGCAAGAGTGCTTGCCGCAAATACATGAAGCCCTGGGTTCAATTCCTCAGCACCACATATATAGGAAACGGCCAGAAGTGGCACTGTGGCTCAAGTGGTAGAGTGCTACAGCCTTGAGCAAAAAGAAGCCAGGGACAGTGCTCAGGCCCTGAGTCCAAGCCCCAGGACTGGCAATAAAAAAAAACAAAAGCAAAAAAAAAACAGAGCAAAAAGTCAGAAGTGGATCTATGGCTCAAACAGTAGAGCACCAGCCTTAAGCACAAAAGCTCAGGGACAGTGCCCAGGCTGAGTTCAAGTCCCAGTACTGGCACACACACATATACACACATACACACACAAATATTGTCCTAACACCTTCAGCAAAAGGAGTGTTCAACTGGTCCGAGACTTTGAGCCAGTTAATTGGGCTTTCTGAAAATACCCCTTTCCTCTCTTCCCCAACTTCCTCTTTCCACTAGATTTCATCTATCTCTTTTCTCCCCTTTGGTCTGGGTGCCCCCTACCCTGTGCTCTCCCCACCCTGCCATCCACCAAGGTCCCCAATGGTGTGGCCTTATCAGTGGGGGGAAAATGTCATCACTGGGTACAGTCATCAGGCTTAAAGGCACCCACTGGGATTGTTCAATTTCTAGTAAGTTTCTTTTTCCAACCAACCAGCAGAAAGCTAGAAGTAGAGCTTGTAGTTCACGTGGTATAGCACTAGGTTTGAAGGGAAAAGTCAAGAGAGAGGCTGAGGCTTTGAGTTCAAGTCCTAGTACTAGCATAATTTTTTTTAAATGGAAAAGGAAAAAATCCATGCCTGTCTCACACCTACGTACTTTAACTTTATCATTATTAGTAAAAGGTTTCACTCTGTATCCCAGCCTGAGGGCTTCTGCCTCTGCGGTCCTGAGTGCTGGGATTATATGCATGCACCACCACAGCCCACACCTTGTGTCTGTCTCCCGTTACCTTGGCATTCTTGCAGGGCCGCTGCAATGTCATCAGCACTAAGGACGTCTGTGATACTCATTGTCCACCTTGTCACAGAAGGAAGAAGACAAATGTCAGTCAGGAACATTCTGGGGGAGGGCACCCTGGTCGGCTCACCAACACTGTATATTTGTTTAGAGAGGTTTTTTTCTTTTTGTGCCAGGCTTGGTCTTGAACTCAGGTCTTGGGGGCTGTTCCTGAGCTTTTGTGCTCATGGCTAGTACTGCTCTACCACTAAAGCCACAGCTCCACGTCTGGCATTTTGTTAGGTAACTAGAGATGGAGAACATTGTGGACTTTGAACTGCAAACTTCAGATCTCAGCCTCCTGAGTAGCATGAACCACTGGCGCCTGGCTAGTTTTCTTTTGTTTTGTTTGAAAATGTTGACAAGCCTCTGTGATACTAAATAATGAGCCAAACAAAAACCAGATACAGAAAGATCCTAGCCCCATTTATCCCAGGACCTTGTCCTGAATACACACCAATAATGAAGTAAAAGACCGAAACAAATGTACTATGGGATTCAGTTTTCTTATAAAAATTCGATTCACTCAATCATTCTCTTACACAAGCAACTACAAATAATGCAAAAATCAGCCTTGTTACAAATATAACCATGGATATATTGTATAATATATTATACACATATGCATATATAACCAAATCATATATACTATATTCGTATATATAGCCAAATCATCCAAAAATCAACCCTGTTACAAATGTAACTATATATTATATAACACATATTACACACAGATATACATACACATATGTATGCATAGAGAGAAAGAAAGAGAGAGTCACATGACAAATCCCACAAGGAAAGAGCCATGAGTTTGAGGCCAGCCTGGACTACAGCCTGATTGCTTATAGAGGCTCTGTGGGTACCATGCTCTCTATTCTGAGGGCTAATGTCTGATGAATGAAATGTTCATTTTCTAGAGACCCAGACCCTTCTAGATACCAAAGGGGAGATGAGAACTCTGTGGCAGAGCCTGTAGAAGTCAAATAAAATGAAGCCAGGGAAGTCAAAGAGCATGGGGTCTGGTGGATCCCAAGCTACTCACCGTTTTAGATTTTTTCCCCTGCCAAAAAAAGAAAGAAAGAAAGAAAGGGAAAAAGAAAAAAAAAGAGTTGAAGGAGCAAAATAAAAAAACCAATGTGCTTTTGCTATCTTGCTGATCCTCCTTTTATAGGACCGGAGAGGTGGTGGTGAGAACTCCTAGATTTTCCTTTCAAGGATCAAGTGGACCATAGCTCGAATATCTTACCTTGTGCATGAAACCTCTCTCTCTCTTTTTTCTTCTTCTATTTATATCTCAAGGGAATGTGATGGGAGCAGCCAATTAAAAAAAACACCACAAAACCTCAACGTACCTTAACTAAGGTTTCAGTTGTGGCAAATGAACTGGGTTGATGAACTACAAAGACACTGAGCACTGGACAGGGGAAGGAGGTTGGTGAAGTACAAAGACACTGAAGACCTAGACAGGAGAAGGGGGTTGTAAGGCGAACACCTCCCAGATATTCAGAGCTTCTATGTGAAGCAGGTCCATTTTCAGCTTTGTGGAACTCAGGGTGAGCATGGATGACCCCAGTCCAGGGTGGACAATCTCAATGGGTCATCAAGCCAATGCCAAGACTTGTCCTGACAATGGAGACGGCGCTGCTTTCTAGGAGTTTCCTATCAGAGTCATTTGCTGTATAACATCAGGAGTTGAACTCAGAGCCTTTCACTTGCTTCTTCGGCCAGTGCTCAACTGCTCAAAGCATGCCTCCAGTCCCCTTTTGCATTTAGTTTATTTTTAGCTAGATCTCTCACTGGTTGCCTGAGTCAGTGTTGGACTGTGACCCTCATACTCCCCCCCCCATATAGCTGGGGTGACAGGTGTGCATCACACATGCACACTGTGTGTGTGTGCGCGCGTGCGCGTGCGCGCGCCAGTCCTGGGACTTGAACTCAGGGCCTAGGAGCTATCTCTTATATTTTTTCACTCAATGCTAGCACTCTTCCACTTGAGCCACAGCTTCCCTTCTGGCTTTTTGGTGGTTAATTGGAGAGAAGAGTCTCACAGACTTTCCTGCTGGCTTCAAACCATGATCCTCAGATCTCAGCTTCCAGAGTAATTAGGATTACAGGCATGAGGCACTAGTACCTTTCTATTTTTGTTCTATTTATTTACTCATTTATTTATGTTTTCTGTTTATCAGTTTGAGCTTAGGGCCTCAAACTTGCTCAGCTTTTGCTTGCTTAGCTGGCATTCAACCATTTGAGCCATGCCTTCAGCTTGACCTTTTGCTAGCTACCTTAGAGATGGAATCTCAAATATTTTGCTGCTTACTTTGCTGGCTTACTTCAGACGGAGATCCTCTGGATTTTACCTTCCTGAGTTGCTAGGATGGAAGATGTAAGCCATTGGCACTCACCTCCTAGCTTGTTTCATGAGATACGATTTTGCTCATTTAGCCTGGCTTGCTCTCAAACGAAGATCCTCCCATCTCCAGCTTCCTGTAGCTGGGATTACAAGTGTGTGCCATTAAGTCCTGCCCCTACCATGGTCTTGACTTCAATATTTCTTAGCTAAAATGATGAAGAGAGTAAAAAACCCATTTCTAGCCAGGCACTGGCTGTAATCCTAGCTACTCGGGCACTGAGATCTAAGGACTGAGGTTCAAAGTCAGTCTGAGCAGGAAAGTCCGTGAGAATCTAACCTCCAATTAACCACCAAAAAGCCAGAAGGGGAGCTGTGGCTCAAGTGGTAGAGTGCTAGCCTTGAGTGAAAAGAAAAATCTAAGAGACAGCACACCTAAGCCCTGAGTTCAAGTCCCAGGACTGGCAAAATACACACAAAAAGAAGTTTGCATTTGTCAGCAAGAACATTGCCCCTGCCTTGGATTTCTAGACAGAAGCCTCAAAGATCACACCTGGATTAAATAATTCAACCATTTGGGTGAAGTTCTCATTAGAATGGGTCCAAACCATGAATAATTCAGAAATCTGGGAGTTGTATCACTCCATTCTGCAGACACTAGCCAAAAGACACTAACCAAGGAAACCACGAATAACAAACACTTGAGGGCTTGAAAGAAGCCCAAGGTGAGGAGTTCAGGCGTCTGGGCCATCAGCGACCAGTTAGATCCCAGGACCCCCTCCCTGCCTGATGTGCTTTCCCAGGCTGCAGTACCTCAGGTGTCCCCATCCTGACAGAAAGTCACTCTGCTGGTCAAACTTTTCTCTCTCTCTCTCTCTCTCTCTCTCTCATTTCTGTGCCCTTTCATCATGGTCTAATACCTCTGGATTTTATTTATTTATTTAGCTGGGCCTGGAGCTTGAACTCAAAGCCTGAGCATTGTCTCTGAGCTTTTGCTTAAGGCTAGCACTCTACACTTGATCCAGCATTTTCGGAGCAGTTCATCAGAAGGTAAGAGGCTTAGGGACTTTCAAATGGGGGCTGGCTTTGAACCTTGCTCTCCAGATGGCTTCCTGAGTAGCTAGGATTACAGGTGTGCCAGACTACTTCTCGATTTTGTGTGTGTTTCAGGAAATAATCTCACTTCTTTCTTCACAGAGAGAAGAGAAACAAGCAGAGGACGGCACCCCACATATCCCCAGCCCTCACACCCTCCCCTGCACCCTTTCTACTCTCTTATATACAAGGTAATCTATGCCAACCTGGTCCCGCCTCCTTCTTGTTCACTGAAGCACATGGCTCTATTTACTGCCCCCTTTCTCTCTCCTTCCTCAGCAAATTTCTTTGAACTGGGCCTCACTAAGTAGCCCAAGCTGGTCTCCAACTCACAATCCTCCTGCCTCAAACTCCCAAGTGCTCCAATTATATGCATGCACCACCATGCTTGACATTTATCATCAATTTTTTTCACTCCTTCAAGGAACTCTCTCAGCAGTACACAAATGAGTCCTATCTTTAACTTTATGGATAGTAAAGACACATGCTTAAGTCAGGTGTCAGTGGATCACATCTGTCATCCTAGCTACTTTGGAAGCTGAGATCTGAGGATCATGGCTCAAAGCCACTTTGGGCAGGAAAATACATGAGACTCATCGCTAATTAATCAACAAAAGCTGGAAGCGGAGGTATGGTTCAAGTGGTGGTGCCAGCTGTGAGTGAAAAAGCTCAGAAACACCACCCAGGCCCCAAGTTCAAGCCCCAGGACTGTCACAAAAGGAAAAAAAAAACCATAAAGATGCTTCCTGTCATTCAGTGATTGGGACATGTAAATTAAAACCCTAAGGAGACAAGTGTGTATTGATGAGTATATGTCCAAAATGAAAATGATGGACCAGTGTCACATGTTGTTCGGACATGGAGGAACTCTGAGGGGGCAGGAAGTCATTTGAGGGCTAAATAAGTCTCTCCACTCTTTGTGCTTCTCCTTCTGTTCACCCAGCAGGTGGATCTACCATAGTCTTTTTTTGAGATAGGCTATTTTTCTGTTACTTTTCCCCCACTTTGGGCTCTACTTTTATTCTACACATCCTACACTCTGAAATTAAAGTTTCCTTTTCTTCCCTTCCTTCTTTCCTTCTCTCCCTTTCTCCGTCTCTCCCTCCCTTTCTTTCCCTCCTGTCTGTTTTGTAGTGAATTCAGGGCCTCATAGTTGCCTAAGCAAGCACTCTACAACTTAAGCCATACTCTCATTCCTTTTTTAGTTTATTATTTTTATTTTTGTTTGTTTTAGACAGGATCTTCTGGTTATGCCTATGTCAGCTTTGGGCCTAAGGTCTTCCTACCTTCATCTCTCAAGTACAACTACTTGAGAGTCCCAACAGGCTTACAAGTGTGTGCTATTATACTTGGCTTATTATTAAGATAGCATCTTGTTATCTTTTACCTAGGCTAGCCTTGAATCCTATCTCTGCTTGCCAAATGGCTGGGATTGCAGGCATGAAATTAAGCTTTTTGGGGGAAAGAATACAGATAAAGCCACTACACAACTCAGCGCCTCCCCCCCTCCCTTCTTCTTCTTTTTTTTTTTTTGGCCAGTCCTGGGCCTTGGACTCAGGGCCTGAGCACTGTCCCTGGCTTCTTCCCGCTCAAGGCTAGCACTCTGCCACTTGAGCCACAGAGCCGCTTCTGGCCGTTTTCTGTATATGTGGTGCTGGGGAATCGAACCTAGGGCCTCGTGTATCCGAGGCAGGCACTCTTGCCACTAGGCTATATCCCCAGCCCCCCTCCCTTCTTCTTAAGACC
Organism: Perognathus longimembris pacificus; assembly: GCF_023159225.1. Taxonomy (NCBI): domain Eukaryota; kingdom Metazoa; phylum Chordata; class Mammalia; order Rodentia; family Heteromyidae; genus Perognathus; species Perognathus longimembris. Next base: position 68,822,564 of record NC_063161.1, read on the forward strand.
TGAGAGTCCCTGGGCAGCTCTTCCCCTCTTTCTGCTACAATTCCACAACCTGCTACACACATGCTCAGTCTTCAAATAGCCATAATGTTTGAAAACCTCCTGCCAACAAGTTTGTGAGCACTTTTCACTAAAAACCTGTCCTTGGAGTTTTCTCTATGATATGCAATCTTTTTTTTGGAAATCCTGGGGCTTGAACTCCGGGCGTGGACACTGTCCCTGAGCTTCTTTTGCTCAAGGCTAGCACTCTACCACTTGAGCCACAGCGCCACTTCCCAATTTTCCTGTATATGTGGTACTGAGGAATTGAGCCCAGGGTTTCATGCATGCTAGGCAAGCACTCTACCACTAAGCCACATTTTCAGCCTATGACATGTAATCTTTAATCACTGTACAGATTTGGGGAGGGGGCATGAGTACATGTGTGTGCCTATCCTGGGTCTTGAACTCAGGGCCTGGGTGCTGCCCTTGCACTTTCTTGCTCAAGACTAGTGCTCTACCCCTTGCACCACAGTTCCACTTTTTGGTGGTTAGTTTGAAGTAAGAGTTTCATGGACATTCCTGGCCAGGCTGACGTTGAACCTCAGTCCTCAGATCTCAGCCTCTGAGTAGCTAGGATTCTAGATGGGAGCTTTCAGCCTCAGGGCAATGTGGAGACTTTTTAGCAGAGGTAAAAGTGTTGGGAGAGCCCTGTGCAGCTCAGCCTCCCCCGGGACACTATGGGAGAGAAGAAACCAGATGCTGTACAAGGCTGATTTTTTCATGAACAAGAAAGGTGAGTATCCTTGTCTCAATTTACTCACAGGCCAGAGGCGAAACCAACAGAGGCTCTTATCAGTTAATTAAGGGGAAATTATAACCAAACCCAACATTATGAGGGATGGACATCCATTGACCCCTTTCTGTCCGCATTTTCTCTATGATGCAGGTGCTCTTGGGCAGATGTGATCCCTACGCCACCACCGCCCCACCCCCCGCAAAAAAAAAAAAAAAAAGATCAGACTCTAGCATGTCACAGGCTAGGAATGTGGCTTAGTGGTAGAGTGCTTGCTTAGCATGTGTGAAGCCCTAGGTTTGATTCCTCGGTACCACACATACAGAGAAAGCCAGGGCCTAGCACTGTCCCTGAGATTTTACACTTAAGGCTGATACTCTACTACTTGAGGCACAGCTCTACTTCTGGCTTTTTGATGGTTAATTGGAGATAGGAGTCTCACAGACTTTCTTGCCTGATCTGGCTTCAAACTGTGATGTTCAGTTCTCAGGCTCTTGTGTAGCTGGGATTACAGGTGTGACTGGTGCCTGACACAGAGATTGTTTAAAAATGTTAGGAACGTTAATATTCTGGCCTCAGGCCATTGAGCGTTAAATGGACAGAACATTCAAAGCAGAGGAATCACCTCCATGTTCTGACTTTGCAGGCTGTCTGACCTGAAAACGGCCAGAAGTGGTGCTGTGGCTCAAGTGGCAGAGTGCTAGCCTTGAGCAAAAAGAAGCCAGGGACAGTAGCTCAGGCCCTGAGTCCAAGGCCCAGTACTGGCAAAAAAATAAATAAATAAATAAATAAAAAGAAGAAGCATAAGGTCGGGCTGGAAATATGGCCTAATAGTAAAGTGCTCGCCTCAGATACATAAAGCCCTGGGTTCTATTCCTCAGCACCACATATATAGAAAAAGCCAGGGGCTGGGAATATGGCCTAGTGGCAAGAGTGCTTGCCTCCCATACATGAAGCCCTGGGTTCGATTCCCCAGCACCACATATGCAGAAAATGGCCAGAAGTGGCACTGTGGCTCAAGTGGTAGAGTGCTAGCCTTGAGCAAAAAGAAGCCAGGGACAGTGCGCAGGCCCTGAGTTCAAACCTCAGGACTGGCAAAAAACAAAAACAAAAAACAAGCATAAGGTTTTCTGTTTCCAGTTCATTGTAATATTCATCAAATGTGTGCTCAGTGTTTCAAAATCATTTGCTGGTCAGTGGCTCATCCACACTGTCCTTTTATGTTTGTTTGTTTGTTTGTTTGTTTTTGCCAGTCCTGAGGCTTAGATTCAGGGCCTGAGCACTGTCCCTGGCTTCTTTTTGCTCAAGGCTAGCACTCTGCCATGTGAGCCGTAGTGCCATCTCTGGCTTTTTCTATATATGTGGTGCTAAGGAATTGAACCCAGGGGTTCATGTATACAAGGTGAACACTTTACCACTAAGCCATATTCCCAGCCCCACACTGTCCTTTTAAACATAAGGAAAGAGAGCCTGTCACCTTCACAAAAGGGTTCCTTTCTGCCAGGTGCCAGCTGCTCCTCCTAACTGTACTCAGGAGACAGAAATCTGAGGATCACAGTTCAGGGCAGAAAAGTCCCTGAGGCTTTCTAAGCTCCAATCAACCAGCAAAAAGTTGGAAGTGGAGGTGTAGCTCAAGTGGTAGAGCACTAGCCTTAGTCAAAAAAGCTAAGGAACAGTATGAAGCCCTGAGTTCAAACCCCAGTACAAATATAAAAACAAACCATGAAGGACTCATTTCCTAGGCTGGAAGCTTGTAGAATATGGCTGATTATTCTCAGCTCAGGCAACCATCCCCTGTAGCGAGCACACCATCTCTGGGCTGTAAAAGATGTGTAAACTGCTATGTCTGGCTTTATGTATCAATATTTTTCAGAGGAGGGTGGTAGTAACTAATGTTGTGTTTAACAGCACCAAGACCATTTTCCTGCACATTCATGTTGCCATAGTGCCTCCCTGAATCCCAAAGCAGTTGCCAGAGCCGCCCATCAGAGCCGCCCTAGGAGTCACGCTAGGGGAGGTGACTTGATTTAGGACCCTTCCTCCAGATGGAAGGAGCCCCAAGAACCAGAAAACCTGACTCCACATTCAAACTGCTTGAAATACAATAGAAAAGGTTTACTTTTATAAGAAAAATAGTTCATTAAGATAAAAGGTAAGCGAGAGTATGAGGCCCTGAGTTCAAGTTCTAGTATGAATGGACATTCTCTCTCTACATACTATATATAATTATATAACATATAATTCTATATAAATTTATATTATATATTTTATAATACTGTTATATATTATATAGTAATATATACAAGTATATATAAATGCATGTTTAAGATGTATAATATAAATATATCCCTATATATTAATAAATATCTCTCTCTCCAGACACACACACACACACATTTCCCTGCTAGCTCCCTGTGGTGTCTTAGTCCTAATTGCTCAGGAGGCTGAGTCAAGAGGATGGACAAGGGGGCTGGGGATATAGCCTAGTGGCAAGAGTGCCTGCCTCGGATACACGAGGCCCTAGGTTCGATTCCCCAGCACCACATATACAGAAAACGGCCAGAAGTGGCGCTGTGGCTCAAGTGGCAGAGTGCTAGCCTTGAGCGGGAAGAAGCCAGGGACAGTGCTCAGGCCCTGAGTCCAAGGCCCAGGACTGGCCAAAAAAAAAAAAAAAAAAAGAGGATGGACAAGAAAGTACTTGCACATTTTGTGTTCATTGAGTAGTACATCCCCGAGGGGAGCAGTGCAGTCCCCCATCCCTTCCACCAGGGGGCGATGCTGTCCACAGTTGAGTCCTGGCGGGTCCTCTCTGCACTGCCCTCAGCTAAGGCCTTCGGCCCCTCATCTTTAGGAGCAGGCCTTCAACTCCCTGCTCCCTTCAGCCCTCTCTTACTCCACCACCTCCCTTGGTTACTGCGTTCATTCAAGATCAAGAAGTTAACCTAAAGTATCCAAGTCAGACTATCCTGTCCACTGAGCCAGTGCAGTGTCTCCTGAATTTCAACTGGAAGGCATTGGAGTATGAGCTCTGTGTGGCCAAGTATTCTGATTTAGCAGAATCTAAAAGGGTAGGGCTCCCCGCCCCCCACATAGCTGGCACTCTACCATTTGAGCTACAGCTTTATTTCTGGCTTTTTTGGGTAGCTAATTGTAGGGCAGTCTCACAGGCTTTCCTGCCCAGGCTGGCTTCAAGATGCGATACCCAGATCTCAGCCTCCTGAGTAGCTAGGATTACAGACATGAGCCACCAGTGCCTGGCTGCACTGGCTCTTTTTGAGGTTGTCTCACTTCTTGCCTGGCCAGCTTCCCGACATAGCTGGGATGAAAGGTTTGCATCACCATGCCCTGCTTCTTCCCTTGAGATGGAATCTTTTAATTTTTTGAACTAGACTGGCCTTGAACCCTCAATCCTCCCAATCTCAGCCCCCAAAGTAGTAGCTAGGGTTACAGGTGAGACCCCTGTGCTGGCTCTGATGAGGTCTTCTTGAGATACTGGCCAGTAACTGAGAGTAACTACTGGGGGACAGTGACCCTGGGAAAGGCCCAGGTTGTAAGTGGCTCAGAGTCTCGTTGATGCTCAGCTTTTCTGGGATGGAGAGAGACCTCTGTTTTCTCCTCCAGGAATGCAAGAGGAGCATCTTTACCATTCTTGGGTACCCAAGTGGAATCAGCACCCTGAAGTTGTGAAAAGCCCTACCTTGTTTCCCTGAGCTGCCCAGTGTTGTTCCTTCTGGAAGACTTTGGGTTTTGGGGTTTTTTTTTTGGTTGGTTGTGGGGGTTGAACTTGGGGCCTGGATGCTGTCCATAAATTCTTTTGCTCAAGGCTAGTGCCTGTCACTTTGAGCCACAGCACCACTCCTGGTTTTCTGGTGGTTCATTGGAGATAACAGTCTTATAGACTTTCCTGCCTAGGCTGGCTTTGAACCATGATCCTCAGATCTCAGCCTCCTGAGTCGCTAGGATTATAGGCATGAGCCACTGGTGCCCAGTGTGGAAAGCTTTTTCACACCCAACTAGCCAGTGTGATCACAGATGCAGGATTAAAAATAGATGTGGCAGAGGCAGAGTCCCATTTAAAGTGGCCAGATGGGTCTTCCTAGGCCCAGCTGGAACATGCATGCCTAAGGAGGCTGGGCACTGCATGGTCCTGCCCCTCTCTGGGCATCCAGGGGCTGCAGTAGAGGGCCTGTTCTGTCTTTGTTTCTAGATAGAGGACAAGCAACCCTGAGGAGATAACCCTCCTTTATCTGATAGTGAAAAATGCTGGACTCAGCTATGGAGCTGATACATAATCAATGTCCACTGAATGAATAATGTCAGAATATAACCAACATGCCCAGAGCCAAGGGCTAAAGATTTCTATGTGTCCTGGGAGCTCCCTAAAGAGATAATACACACATGCACACACATGCACGCGCATGTACACAAGTATAAACACATGCACATTCACACAGGTCTCTGAAATCACTGCCATTGCATGTGCTTGCTTTCCCTTCCCTGTGACTGGATTTCTGAGAAGAACAAATTAAAAGGGGAAAGGGCTATCTTACATTTTTAGCTCCTTGATCTGGAGGTGTCAGTCATGGTTGGATCTATTCTTTCCAGTTAAATCTGACATGAGGGCAGAGGGCATGGAGGAAGGAGGAGAGCTGCCTCCCTCATGGTGTCCAGGAAAGAGGGAGAGCCAAAGTGAGAAAAAGAGGCAGGCAGACAGACAGAGATAGAGACATAGAGGAAAGAGATGAGAGAGACAGACAAAGTGAGAGGCAGAGAAACAGAGAGTCAGACAGATAGGAGAAAGGGAGAGACAGAGAGAGAGACAGAGAGAGAGAGAGAGAGAGAGGAGAGAGAGAGAGAGAGAGAGAGAGAGAGAGAGAGAGAGGCTGGGTGGCTCACACCTGTAATCCTAGCTACTTAGGAGGCTGAGATCCAAGGATTGTGGTTTGAAGCCAGACGAGGAGGAATGTCCATGAGACTCTTAATTAGCCAGCAAAAACTTGGAAGTGGAGCTGTGGCTCAAGTGGTAGAGTGTTAGCCTTGGACAAAAAGGGAAAGCAAAGAACATACAGGCCCTATAGTCAAACCCCAGGACTCACATACAAAATGAGAGTGATCCTCATTGCTCTGCAGTTCCCCCAACTCCCATCTGCCATCACCCACACTCAGAACCCAGACCCAACTGGAAGTTGGGGAGTCTGGAGCTGGAGAGATTCTCAAGCCAGGCAAAAGGGGAAGAAGGAGGAAAACGGTGTCACTAGATCTGACCACTGAGCAAATAGCTGTGTGTGTCCCTCCACCACAGCTGGACCTGGATGAGAACTAGCCACCATCCCTTGTGTGGGTCCCCCACTAGAGGCAACCCCAGATTCCTCATCCAGTCCCATGTCAAGTGTGGAGTCCATAGGGTCCAGGGAATAAATGCACCCTGTGTTTAATCATGAGGAGTGGGTCCTGGGCCTGGGTTCTGTGCTGAGCCAATGCTTGGAAAATAGAAGTTCATTTCCACAGGGGATAGTGGGATGGAAAAGTCTTTTTGCCTTGTCCTTCACCAGGGCAGGGGATCCTGCCTGGAAATAGGAGAGTACTCGCCATGCCCCCGCCCCTAGAGCTGGTCTCTGAGCCCATGTGGGCCCACCTGTGAACCTCAAAAGAGCAGATTTAATCAGCAGGCCCAGGCAACCTAGCAATCTCTGTGTGTTTAGCTGGCATAGGTCCTGCATCTATGAACAGATCAAGAGAAGCCTGAATGATATTTTCAGAAGGAAAAAGCATCAAGAACTTGTGGGAGGGCTGGGAATGTGGCCTAGTGGCAAGAACGCTTGCCTCCTACACATGAAGCTCTCGGTTCGATTCCCCAGCACCACATATATGGGAAACGGCCAGAAGGGGCGCTGTGGCTCAGGTGGCAGAGTGCTAGCCTTGAGCGGGAAGAAGCCAGGGATGGTGCTCAGGCCCTGAGTCCAAGGCCCAGGACTGGCCAAAAAAAAAAAAAAAGAACTTGTGGGAGGCCAGGTGCTGGTGGCTCATGTCTGTCATCCTAGCTTCTCAGGAGGCTGAGAGCTGAGGATTGTGGATTGAAGCCAGCCTGGGCAGGAAAGTCCCCATGACCCTCATCTCTAATTAACCACTCAAAAACCAAAAGTGGCACTGTGAAAGAAAGAAAGAAAGAAAGAAAGAAAGAAAGAAAGAAAGAAAGAAAAGAAAGAAAGAAAGAAAGAAAGAAAGAAAGAAAGAAAGAAAGGAAGGAAGGAAGGAAGGAAGGAAGGAAGGAAGGAAGGGAGGGAGGGAGGGAGGGAGGGAGGAAGGAAGGAAGGAAAGAAGGAAGGAAGGAAGGAAGGAAGGAAGGAAGAAAGAAAAGAAAAGAAGGAAGGAAAGGAAAGAAAGCTAGTGGGAGGGATATGAGAGCAGGGAGAAGGGAGGGAAGAGGAAGGTAAGGCAAGGGAGGAAAGGCCAAGCATGACACACATGTATGTGAAGATGTCACATCAATGCCTATTAACTTGTTTAATTAATATGCATCCACAATTACAACAAAATAACACATGTATTACTTACATCACTAAAACTGAACTTTTGTTGTTGTATTGGGGATTGAACTTAAGGGCTCCTCAAGCATTCTAAACTTGAGCCCCATCTCCAGTCTTTTTTAGTTTCTTAGTTTTTCAGAGAGGGTCTCATGCTTTTGCCTGGGTTGGCCTCAGACCATGAGCCTTCTGCCTCTCATGGAGCTGGGACTGCAGATGTGAGCCACGATATACAGCTTATTGAGGCAGGGTCTTTCTAACCACTTTTTTTTTCTCCAAGAGGCCTCTCAAATCTCTCTCTCTCTCTCTCTCTCTCTCTCTCTCTCTCTCTCTCTCTCTCTCTCTCTCTTTCTCTCTCTTTCTCTCCTCACCCCCCAATACTGGGGCTTAAACTTCAGGCCTAAGATCTGCCTTGGAGCTCCATTTGAGCCACAGCTCTACTTCTGGCTTCTTGGTAGCTAATTAGAGCTAAGAGTCTGCCTGGGCTGGCTTCAAGCCACGATCTTTAGATCTCAGCCTCCTGAGTAGCTGTGATTACAGGTGTGAGCCACCAGTGCCCAGTGGGTATAATTTATTTTGAAGCCACTTACGTATAAACCACAAGGCTTTGAGGCTTCTCTCCTATAGTCCTTAAAAAACATCCTGAGAATGCTTCTCATTGTGGTCTCATTGCCATAGGCTGTGCCTTTGGCATGTCCTGGGTGGTGGCTTTCTAGAAAGCTAGGCCAAAGGCAGGCTGTCCATCATGGCGTTAATGCGCTTGCACATGGAGGTGGAATGCTGCACACACACACACACACACACACACACACGCACACACGCGCGCGCACACAGCCTAGGAAGTGGCACATTTCATCACTTCTCAGTTCTGGCACCAAGTTGTTTTGGGCCACAGACGAAATCTATTTTGAGCTGCCTTTTTCTGTCTGCTGCTTCATACGCGTGGGTCTCCTGTGGGCTACTGAACTGTGTCTCTCCCTGGCAGCCTGGCAGGAGCAGAGCCAGCCAGGCAGGGAGGCTATTCTCAGGCACAGATGGCCTCTGTAGGGGGAGAGAAGGCTGCTCTCCGTCCCTTCTACCTGTGCTCACAGGATGAAGCCTCAGTCCACATCAGGAAGCACTGACTACAAAGTTCTGTGTGTGTGTGTGTGTTTGTGTTTGTGTGCGCACATGTGTGCAGATCCTAGGGCTTGAACTCAAGGCCTGGACACTGTCCCTGAGCTGTTGCTCTACCACTTGAGCCACACCTCCACTCCTAGCTTTTTGCTGGTTAATTGGAGATAAAAGCCTCACAGACTTTCTGCTTGAGTCCTGGCTTCCAATCTCCAGCTGCACATCTCAGCCTCTTGAGTAGTGTGGATTCCAGGTATGAGGCAGCAGCACCCAGCTTACAGCTTCTTTTTATTTTGTTTTGTTTTTGGCCAGTCCTGAGGGCTTGAAACTCAGGGCCTGAACACTGTTCCTGGCTTCTTTTTGCTCAAGGCTAGCACTCTGCCACTTGAGCCACAGCGCCACTTCTGGCTTTTTCTGTTTATGTGGTGCTGAGGAATCAAACCCAGGCCTTCATGCATGCTAGGCAAGCACTCTACCACTAAGCCACATTCTCAGCCCTTACAGCTTCTTTTAAAGGGAATTATTGAAAGCCTGTAGCCCACGGTGGCCTGGAATTCTTAGTCTCCTCCTGCCTCAGCCTCCTATGTGCTGGGATTAAAGGCATGTACCATCACACCTGGTTTGTATTTCTGTTTGAAGACCCTATTGCCTCATGGACCAGTGATGCAGTAGATAAAGACATCTTACAATGGACTTGACTCCAGTTGCATTTTGACCTGTGTCCTCTCATGGAGTAAACCATTACTGTGTGGCAAAAGGCCTTGCTGGGTTCTCTTGAGTCCTTCTGGCAATGAGATTGAAGTTGGAGGCCTGCTCTGCCCATGCTGACCAGTAATTGGCAGAGTTCAGTGTCTCAGCACCCGCTTCTGTGGGCTGCCTTCCTCAGCCCTAACATTCCACGTTCTTCCTCATCCTTGGCTATTTGAGGTCCTGCTCTGGCCCCGGGTTTCTGGGGCTCTTCTGGAGCTTGCCTCCTCCATGCGTCTGATTCCAGCGTCAGTAGAAAAGCCGTCACTCAGGCACCCAGCCAGCCAGCTACTGCCTCAAGTTATAGAAGCGGAGAGAAACAGACCACAAAGTAGGAGAATGGCTAAATAAACGGTGGCACATCTCCCAGATGGAACGATAGGCATCTCTTAAAAATAACAGCCTCAAAGGCCACAGTCATTTATAAAGAATCGGCCATGACATAATGCTAAGTTAAATAAGCAGGATCCAGTTGTCTCTATGCGGACCAGAACTAGGTAAAAACACACCTGCAGGCTGGGTGTGGTAGTGCACACTTGTCATCCCAGCTGCTCAGGTGGTGGAAGCAGGAAGGTTTTGGTCCAAAGTTGGCTTGGGCAAAAGTGTGAGACCCTAGCTAAAAAGATAAACTAAAGTAAAAGGGCGGGGGTGTGGCTGGGGTGGCAGAAAGTTTGCTTAACAAGGGCAAGGCTGTGTGTCCAATCCCTGTACTGGAAAACAAACCCTACAGGTAAATGGTCCAGATGGAACACAGAAGGGCCTAGAAATTGGTATGGCTGATTTTATTTTATCCTTCGCTGTACATGAATAGAAGCCAGGGGATAATGAGGCCCACATGGGGACAAAGACTGAGCCTTGTGCCTGGGCAATGAAGGGTGTGAGGGACACGTGGATTCTCTCTGCAGCCCTCTGTGAACAGGGGCACTGGCCTCTGTGGACAGGCCATGCCTCGTGCTCCCAGATGCAGGGCCCTCAGAACTTCCATGGGGACCTGAGTTTCCTTTTCTTTCTTTCTTTCTTTACTTTTTTTTGTTTGTTTGTTTTGCCCGTCCTCGGGCTAGAACTCAGTGCCTAGGCACTGTCCCTCAGCCTCTTTTGCTCAAGGCTAGCACTCTACCACTTGAGCCACAGTGCCACTTCTGGCTTTTTCTGTGTATGTGGTGCTAAGGAATGTAACCCAGGGCTTCATGCATGCTAGACAAGCACTCTACCGCAGACCCACCTTCCCAGCCCTGGGATCTGTTTTTCCAGTATAAGCAATGACTGAAATCAAAAGGAATTGGAGTGTAGCTCAAGTGATCCTGGGGATTTAGAATGTGTACAGTGTGAAAATGTACACTTAAAAACACTCAGACTAGAGGCTGGGGACTTAGCTCAGTGGAAGAGCACCTTCCTGGAAAACACAAGGCCCAGAGTTTGGTCCTCAGCTCTGGAAACACACACACACACACACACACACACACACACACGCATGCACGCGCACGCGCACACACACACACACAGGGCTGGGAATGTGGCTTAGCAGTAGAGTGCTTGCCTAGCATGCATGAAACCCTGGGTTCGATTCCTCAGCACTTCATATACAGACAAAGCCGGAAGTGGCACTGTGGCTCAAGTGGTAGAGTGCTAGCCTTGAGCAAAGAGAAGCCAGGGACAGTGCTCAGACCCTGAGTCCAACCCCCAGGACTGGCAAAACAACAACAACAAAAAACCCACAGGCCAATATTCCCCATTGCTTATGGATACCTACTTTGGCAGGAAAAATGTAAAACTATAGATGGAAAGAGTACACCATAGGTTTTGGTTTTGTTTTAAATCCAGGAATTTCTTGCTCGTTCCTTCCTTCCCTTCTCCTTCTTTCCTCCTTCCTTCCCTCCCTCTCTCCCTCCAAACTCTGGGCCTGGGTGCTGTCTCTGAGCATTTTTGCTCAAGGCTAGCACTCTGCCACTTTGAGCCACAGTGCCACTTCCAGTTTTCTGGTGGTTAAATTGGAGATAAGAGTCTCACAGACTTATCTGAGCTGGCTTTGAACTGTGATCCTCAGATCTCAGCCTCCTGAGTAGCTAGGATTACAGGCATGAGCCACCCACACACCCCTAGCCCAAGGGAATAAAGACAGAAATCAGAAATGTATAAAACAATACTAACCACTTTAACATAGTATTCTGTGTGGTAGGGGCATGAATATTTATTGTATTCTCTACAGTTTTCTCTGTTTGACCAATTCTATAATTAATGATTTTTTAAACCCTCCAGAAAAATGTCTCTCTTCACTCCCCACTTGTCTTTTAAAGACAGGGGGCATGGAAGCCTGCAGGGGGTACAGTAGTGGAGAGGGGTGACAGCATTAGAGGCCTGGGGTCAAGGAGGTGAGAACAGCTAACCACTTCTACCACTTCTAGGGCTGATTTAGCCCCATCCTCACACCTGCCATTTCTAGGCCAACCAGATCTCATTTACACGGTGGGGCCAAACCATCCAGGGAAGCTGCTGTGTGTGGATGATGTGCACAGAGACACATCCCACAGTGTGAGTTTGAGGCGTGATCCTTGAAGGTCAAAAGGGGGTCCTCTGGTCCTGGGGCTCATGTGCTGTACTGGGACATAAGGCACGTCACCTGAGAAATTGCTTTTGATGACATTTAACATAACCATTGACTGTTCAGCTTCCTCATGTCCTGTACTGCTCTGGGAATTTCTTGCAGGTTTGTATCTTCGTGGGAAATTCTAGTGCTTTCAATGAGAACTACTTGCAGGCTCCCAGAGAGGAGGTGGAGTGTTGGATAACCTTCCAGTGTGGTGCCAGATGCAGATAGCTCTTGTCTGGAATCCTAGCTACTCAGAAGGCTGAGACTGATGATCAAGGTTCAAAGCCAGGGGCTGGGAATATGGCCTAGTGGTAGAGTGCTTGCCTTGTATACGTGAAGCCCTGGGTTCGATTCCTCAGCACCACAAATATAGATAAAAGCCAGAAGTGGCACTGTAGCTCAAGTGGTAGAGTGCTAGCCTTGAGCAAAAAGAAGCCAGGGACAGTGCTCAGGCCCTTAGTCCCACACCCCAGGACTGGCAACAAAAACAAAACAAATACACAAGGTTCAAAGCCAACCTGAGCAGAAAACTCTGTGAGACTCTGGTCTTCAATGAAACGCCAAAAAGCCAGAAGTAGAGTTGTGGCTCAAATGGTAGAGTCCCAACCATGAGTGAAAAAACCAAGGTAGAGGGTAAAGCCCTGAGTTCAAGCCCTAGTTACTGGCATGTACATATGCTGTGTGCTGCGCATGCATGAGCGTGTGCGCGCACACACATCTCTCTAAAATGATATGCTCATTATTTTATGTTTTCTAAACTCTGGACATAGATGAACACAGGTGAAACATCAGCCCCTTCCTTTTAATATGAACTTGAACAAATGAGTGAGATTTTCTATTCCTTGGTCTTCTGCTGTGTGATATGGGAATTGTAATTATCTAATGTCTTGGGTAAGAGGATTCATTTTCAATAGTAATGTATTTAAAATACTCAGTAGTGTTGATCTCAGTAATGAATAGAACCTGAGTCATTACTAACAAGAATATGAAACACCGTGAGTCTTTATTTGGCAGGGAAAGAGTTTGAGGCATGTCCCTGCTATGCAGCCCAAGCTTGCCTCAAATTCATGATCTTTTTCCTTCAGCCTCCTGAGTGCTGCGATTATTGGTGTGTGCCACCATATTTAGCAAGAACATGATTGTTAGGTTTTTTTTTTTTGGCCAGTCCTGGGCCTTGGACTCAGGGCCTGAGCACTGTCCCTGGCTTCCTTTTGCTCAAGGCTAGCACTCTGCCACTGAGGTGCCAGACTTTGTAGTCAGGCCCCATCACGTGAACCCCATTTTAGAATCGAACCCTGAGCCAATCAGATTTGTACCTGTGTTCTAATCTTGCTTGCACAGCTGATTGTTGTAACCTTGTTCTTTGCCTTTATAAGCCCTATGTAATCACAGCTCGGGGCTTCCTCCTAACCTCCGCTGTGTCAGTGGGTAGGACGAGGCCCGAGTTGGCAGCTCGTTAAATAAAGCCTTGCCTTGCTTTTGCATTTCGGAGTGTCTGAATCTCGGTGGTCTTCTTGGGGGTGGTCTTGCAACTTGGCACAACATTTGGGGTTTCGTCCGGGATAGCCCCAGAGACCCCGAGATCCCAGACTCCGAAGGTAAGAAAACAGCACTGTTCATTTGTCTTGTCCTGTAATTTGTCTGCTTGTCTGTTTTGCTTTTGCTTATACTTGTAGGGCACGAGTCAGTTTGGTTTTTGGCCGGAACTGACCAGGAGGGCCTCCTAAACGAGACTCAACCCGCCCACCTTGTACTTGGGTCTGCTCCTTCTGCTTATCTGGCAGGAGGTTGTGGGCCAACTTGGGTCCACTCCTCCCGTACCCTGGCAGGAGGTTGTGGGCCAACTTGGGAGATCTCCAACTCGTAACTCGGGTCCACTCCTTCTGCACCCTTGCAGGAGGTTGTGGGCCAACTCGGGTCCACTCCTTCTTACAGGAGGTTGTGGGCCAACTCGGGTCCATTCCTTCTGCACCCTTGTAGGAGGTTGTGGGCCAGCTTGGGAGATCTCCAACTCGTAACTTTTCTTAGGCCTGTGTGTTTTCCTCCTTTTGTATTAATTGTTTTGTTTTTGTAGCCTTTTGGAAGAAATTTGGAAGTAAAATTGTCCTAAATAATTATTGCAAAGTGAGAAAAGGAGAATTATGGCTACCAAAATGTTTAATTGCCATTCCAGCTTCTTTGTAGGTTTTTTGTAACAGTTTCCAGCAGGCCCACAGAGAAGCACAGGTGATTCCTACAAGTTTGTCAAGATCTAATACTGGCCCTTAATAAGTTCCAGGTAAGAGAGCATGCTTAAAAACTACTTCTGGGGGCTGGGGATATAGCCTAGTGGCAAGAGTGCCTGCCTCGGATACACAAGGCCCTAGGTTCGATTCCCCAGCACCACATATACAGAAAACGGCCAGAAGCGGCGCTGTGGCTCAAGTGGCAGAGTGCTAGCCTTGAGCGGGAAGAAGCCAGGGACAGTGCTCAGGCCCTGAGTCCAAGGCCCAGGACTGGAAAAAAAAAAAAAAAAAAAAAAAAAAAACTACTTCTGTGTGGACCACCTTGTTGCTTCTAATTGAAGTAAAGTGGCCCCTTATAAGACTCATTGATCTGAATCTGCGGTTCGAAGCCAGCCCGGGCAAAGAAAGGTCCCTGTGAGAGACTTGTCTCTAATCAGCCAGCAGAGTGCTGGGAACAGAGTGGTGTGGAGCTCAAAAGTGGTACTGTGCTAGTCTTGAGCTGGAGAGCTGAGGGACAGCACTCAGGCCCTGAGTCCAAGTCGAAAGTCACTCCTCCTGGGACAAAAGTGATGGAGCATCAGAGGCAGTAAGCCACTGCTTGGATGGCAGAGATGGTGTCAGATCCTAGAGTCACTACTGTTAGCCTTTCAAAAGTTAAAGCCGGGAAGTCCTAGAAGAATAGTTCATGAGCATGCCTTTCCAGTCCCCATGTCTGTCTACTGGGCAGGAATTTGCCAGTCATCTGTGATAGTGGTTAGTAAGGGTAAGTTTGTCAAATGAGAGGATAGATTAAAATCTCACCCCCCGCATTTACTCAAAGCCCTGACTGGCAGTGAGAATTTTAAGCTCATACATCTGTTTAGTAAAGAAAGCTTGTAGACCTGAGATTGTGTCCTTATTGAGATCTGTTAAAGGCCTGCAAAGGTATATTGTTAAAAATTGCAAGATCTGTCAGCTTACCAATGCCCCCAATCAACAGATTACTAAAGGAGCTCGCCTCTGTGGGAATAGGCCAGGCGTGTATTGGGAAGTAGATTTCACAGAAATTACAAATATTTGCTAGTTTTTGTAGACACCTTTTCAGGATGGGTTGAAGTCTATCCAACAAAGCATGAGACTGCGAATGTAGTGGCTAAGAAGATCCTGAAAGAAATCCTACCCAGGAGACTAAACTCCTTAGAACCACGGTGGAAGGGACCCTAGACGGCATCGCCACTTGGGTTCATTGCTTCCACGCCAGGCCAGCTGACCCCTTTGCCCTGGATGACAACTACTGTGATGGAACATGGGAGGTCTCCAAGCACCCAACTCAGCCGCTTTGCCTTCGTCTCAAGACTGAGACTAAGGTTATAGGTTCCTGGCTAGGTAAGGTCTACGCCCCTGAGTCAGCCTGAAGAAATTACAGAAGATGGATGATCTTCACCCATCAGCCCCCCTTTAAAACCGAGGGACCAGAGTTATTTTCAGATACTACTTTTGGCCCTACTGGCCCATGCCTTACCTCTATATCATCCCCTAGACATGCAAGCCATTGAAATGGACAGAATGGAGCCATGATTGGCTCCCAAGGTACCAAAAAGAAAAAGGGGGAAATGAGGTGCCAGACTTTGAAGTCAGGCCCCATCACGTGAACCCCATTTTAGAATCGAACCCTGAGCCAATCAGATTTGTACCTGTGTTCTAATCTTGCTTGCACAGCTGATTGTTGTAACCTTGTTCTTTGCCTTTATAAGCCCTGTGTAATCACAGCTCGGGGCTTCCTCCTAACCTCCGCTGTGTCAGTGGGTAGGACGAGGCCCGAGTTGGCAGCTCGTTAAATAAAGCCTTGCCTTGCTTTTGCATTTCGGAGTGTCTGAATCTCGGTGGTCTTCTTGGGGGTGGTCTTGCAACTTGGCACAACACCACTTGAGCCACAGCACCACTTCTGGCCGTTTTCTGTATATGTGGTGCTGGGGAATCGAACCCAGGGCCTCATGTATACGAGGCAAGCTCTCTTGCCACTAGGCCATATCCCCAGCCCGATTGTTAGGTTTTTAAAGTAGGTAGCCGGTAAAAGGAGAACGCCACATGGTATTCAGGCAGGAGAGAAAGTTTATTACCAAACTGCTGGCCTGTGGTTGAGAGGATCCATGGCCAGAGAGAAGGGAGAAAGAGAGAGAAGAGAGCGAGAGGAGAGAAGAGGGCAACCCCTACCCAGCCCTGCTTTATCTAGGGCAGGGGCAAGGGGTGTGGCCAGGTGGATTAGGATGTGACCTCAGGGAAAGGGGAGGTAACTGCCTCCAGGTCTTCTGGTTACCCAGGTAACTGGGTGAAGACTTAATGAGGTGGGGGCATCTACATGGAGCCCTCAGGGAGAGGACCTAACAATGATTGTGTATGTGTGTGCATGTGTGTGCATGTGTGTGTGTGTGTGTGTATCCCAATACTGGGACTTGAACTCAGCACCTTGCACTCTTTTTTTTTTTTTTTTTGCCAGTCCTGGGCCTTGGACTCAGGGCCTGAGCACTGTCCCTGGCTTCTTCTCGCTCAAGGCTAGCACTCTGCCGCTTGAGCCACAGCACCGCTTCTGGCGGTTTTCTGTATATGTGGTGCTGGGGAATCGAACCTAGGGCCTCGTGTATCCGAGGCAGGCACTCTTGCCACTAGGCCATATCCCCAGCCCCAGCACCTTGTACTCTTGCTTAGCATTTTTGCTCAAGGCTGGGGTTCTACCACTTGAGCCGCATATCCACTTCCAGCTTTTTGTTGGTTAGTTGGAGACAAGAGTCTCAGGAACACCCAAACCATAAGAGTTGTAAACCTTGGGAAGATCAGGTGCCTTAACTCCATGAGTATGTAGGGCTTAGGGCCTATGCAGTTCCTGTAATAATTTTCTAGCGAATAACCACAGACCAAATAGCATCAGCAACAGAAAGGTATCATCTCACATTCTGGAGACAGAAGTCAAAAGGTGTCCACCGGCTGGTAATATGGCCTAGTAGTAAAGTGCTTGCCTCATATGCATGAAGCCCTGGGATGGATTCCTCAGCACCACATAAACAGAAAAAGCTGCAAGTGGCACTGTGGCTCAAGAGGTAGAGTGCTAGCTTTGAGCAAAAAGAAGCCAGGGATAGTGCTCAGGCCCTGAGTCCAAGCCCCAGGACCGGCAAAAAAATAACAGAATAAAACAAAAATAAAGGTCTCCATGCCTGTGGGACTGGTTCCTTCTCCAGCTTCTCTCCTTGGCTTGTGTCAGCCTTAGCCTTGTGCCACATTGCCATCTTTTTATTTTTTATTTTTATTTTTTTTTGCCAGTCACGGGGTTTGAACTCAGGGTCTGGGCATGTTGTATACTAGACACCCAGGTGGGCCTTGAATCCACAACAATAAAGTCATCAACACTCAGTCTATCAGGCTGTCTTTATTCAACTGTGCAGCACCTGTTCTCCCCCAGCAGGATAGAGAACAGCCCTGGGCTTCAGCAGGGCTGGGTTTTTAGAGGCAAACATCACATGTACCACTCACAAGTGGTCCTGCATCTCAGCAGGTGGTCAGGGAAGTTAGACAAAGCAAGCAGTTAGGCTAGCAGGACATGAACTTTTACCTCTGTTATCCTGTTTTCCAGATCAGCATCTAATAGTAAATTCCTCATTTTACAATTTAACTTTCTAAGCTTCACAAAGGAGTTGTTTATCTTGTTTTCTAAACATCACAATGGCCAGGATTGCTTATCTTGTAACCTTTGTTCTTTTGGTTTAGCAGGGACTTGCTTACTGCTTCAACTGCCAATTTTTCTTCCCTGAATTTGAGGGGGGTGGGGGTTGGGGGGCTGTCTCACAATGGCTCAGCCTCTTTAGCTAAGACCGAAGGTGAATTTTCTTGGTCTGTATGTTTCTGGCACTGTCCCTGAGCTTTTGCTCAAAGCTGTACTCTACCATTGAGTCACAGCACCATTTCTGGCTTTTTCTGTTTATGTAGTACTGAGGAATCAAATCCAGGGCTTCATGCATGCTAGGCAAGCTCTGTACCACTAAGCCACATTCCCAGCCCACATTGCTACCTTTTTATAAGCATTTGTATCATAGTTGTCTCTTGTAATAAGGACACTAGTCAGACCAGGTATGTTGATGCATGCCAGTAATTCCAGCACAGGGGAACTGGAGGTGGAAGCAGCTTAAGTTGGAGGCCTTCCTGGGCTACATAGCAAGCCCCTACTTCAAAACAAACAAGAAAAAAAACCCAAGCAAATAAAAACTCAAAACAAAAGCAAAATGAGAAAGGACATTCATTAGCTTGCATTCCGAAGCCACCTGAGGTGGCTGAAGGCCTTCAAACAGCCCAGGGCAGTCTTCTTTTCTGGGTCTTTTGAGGTTCTGGGTCTGGGCCCAATAGAGGGATAGATTGGTGGGCCCCTGGGCCCAGTGTTTCCTAGGTCCTGGGTGGCATTGGGACTGAAAATGTGGTTACTATGGTGACTCTTGGGGGCAGAGGCCAGACTGCACGGGCCTGGGCCTCCATGGTGCTATGTGAGCAAAGCCTGGCCAGTCCACACTGGCGAGAGGAGAGAGCCAGGAAAATGGTTGAGACAGCTCCCAGCCTGCAGCACGTACCTCCACACGAACACCCAGGAGAGGGAGGAAAAATACCTGTGGGCTAAATAGAAGGGAAAGAATCTTCCATGAATGACTCCCTGGAGTGCACAAGGGGAAGACTGGCAGAGAGACAGCTGGATCATAAACATTTCCATCTACTGCCTGAGAAAGCCCTGAGGGATAGCCACGCAGGGTGGAGGAGAGACAGACAGGAAAATATGCAAGTCTTGGCACTGGCCGTCCACACCTAACATCCTGAGGAGCAAGGTTCAAAGCCAGCCTGGGCAGGAAAGTCTGTAAGGCTCTAGGGAACCACCACAAAGTCCGAAGTGGAACTGTGGCACAAGTGGTAGAGCATCAGCCTTGAGTGAAAAAGGTAGCAGAGAGCACAACAGTGGTCTTAGTGTTCGTGGGATTTTTCTAGTATTTTCCTATATCTCCTCCTTTTGGTAGTGCAGGTTGTCCTTGAATGTGCTGTATAATCCAGGCTGGCCTCAAACTCATGATCTTCCTGCCTCTGCCTCCCCAGTGCTGGGATTACAGGCATCAGCCAGGTTCTCTCCTCTTCTAAGGACACGAGGCCATTGGATTAAGCCCAAGCTTGGTATGGAATGGTGGCGATGCTGCCTCTACACAGGTGGTGGTGAGCTTGGGCGGCAGCATCAGGAGACAGGACAGAGGGCAATGGACAGGCTGCGCTGCCATACACAGACATCCCCCACTGCTGCGGCCCATGGCTGGGCTAGCTTGTGTGTTCACACCTTGTCCCTCTTTGGGTGATGAGTTTGGGGGCTCCCTTCTCTCCCACAGCATGGAGGACTCTTTGGGTTGTGCTTGGTTCCTGCCTCATCCCTAATAATTTCAAAGAGAAAATTCTTCTTTGAAACCTGAGATGAGAGCTCACACCTGTCATCCTAGCTACTCAAGAGACTGAGATGTGAGGATGGAGGTTTGAAACCATCCCTGGCCAAAACAGAAGAAGAAAAAGGAGGAGGAAGAGGAGGAGGAGGAAAAGAAGAAAGAAGGAAGAGGAGGAGGAAGAAGGAGGAGAAGAAGAAGAAGAGGAGGAGGAGGAGGAGGAGGAGGAGGAGGAGGAGGAGGAGGAGGAGGAGGAGGAGGAGGAGGAGGAGGAGGAAGACAACAATGATGACTGAGTTAAGAGTCATTATCTCTGAGGCAAGGACAAAGTAGAGAAATGTCCCTTTCATTTCAGGCAAGCAACTCTCAGAGTAAGTGTAAGGCTAGGCTTGCTTTTCAAATTTTATTCAACAAGTGACTTTTGTCCTCTGGAGAAATAAAGCCCAGGAACCTGGGTCCCCTCCCGTGGCTGGGATGTGGAGCATTGCTAGCCTGTCAGAAACAGGCTCCCCAGGTCCCTAGCCTTCCTCCCTGCAGCCACGCATGGGGCCTGGCTGGGCATCTGGAGCAGGAAAGTCACTGGTCTCCAGGGTGACTAGCTGGGGATGGAACATCCCAGCAAGGCGGGGCGGGGGGGGGGGGGTGGGGGGGGGGTGGGAACCTAGCTTCTGGCCTGAGGCCACTAGGGCAGGGTTGATTGGAGTTTGGTGGTAGATGGTTCTCAGAGCTGGTGGCAGGTAGATCCTGGGAGGTGAAGCTGAGACATAAGAGCAGAAGTGAAAAGGGAGGGGCAGGAACAGCAGGAAAGGCAAGGGCAGCTCCTCAGAGGATGCCCAGGGATGTGTGTGTGTGTGTGTGTGTGTGTGTGTGTGTGTGACTGGCCAGTTCCTCCATATATGTCAGATGTGTCCTGCCAGGAGCTGCAATTCTAGACTGTGGGAACTACAGATCAGACGACTGGGTGGACCTACTCCCTCCACGTGCTCAGCTGCACACCAAAGCAATAAAGCTGCACCTGGTTTTTCAAGGGTTGCTCATAGCAAGGGACAGCCACCAGGCACTGCAGAACAAGAGAGTTGTGGCTCCCACCTGCAGGGACCAGACAGCAAGCCAAACACCACCCCTGTAGTTCCTGACCCACCTAGCCAGGACCAGATCCATGATGGCCAGCTTCTAACTTAGAACAAGATGGAGGAAGCTTGGCTTCTAGCTAGTGGCCTCAGTTTCCACTGGACCAGCAGTCTTCAAACAGGACACATCTGAATCCCTTTTGTCCAATATCAAGCATTTCCCCTGTTTTTGGTTATTATCCTCAGTCTGTTTTCTTGTATGCAGCCCATGGTGATTCTTTTCTTACTAAAGTGAATTTCATTTAGCACAAAATTAGCCTGCCCAGCATGGTAGAGCAGGCCTATAATACCAGCTACCAAGAAGGCAAAAGCAGAAGAATCAAGGTCTGAGATGAGCCCTGAAAAGCCACAAGTTCCTGAAAAATAAATAAAGCAAAAAAGTACTCAGTGGCTTGGTTCAAATGGTAGAGTGCCTTCCTAGCAAGCACAATGTCTTGAGTTCAAACCTAGTTCTGTCTAAAAAGTGCAATGTTTAATGTGGAACAAGGCTGGGTGTGGTAGTGCATGACTGTAATCCCAGTATTCAGGAGAGTAAAGTGCTTCAACTGGCAAATCAAAGTTGACCTGGGTGACAGAGCAAGTCCCCATTGCAAAAAAAAAAAAAAAAAAGGCTGAAAGTACTCATCTACAAAAGAATGTTTACTTAATTATTACTGAAGACATTATCAAAAACTAA